>NW_009916055.1:28831-54518 GCF_000696875.1 Nestor notabilis
TGCCTTCCACAGAGATGATGGTGAAATTCTTCTGGTGAGGTCACTAGGCCCTCAGAAGATGATTCATTTGGCCATTTTGCTGCACTTAATCTCTTTGACAGATCAGAGCAGTGCCTGAGAAAAGGGAAAGGGAGAAGTGGAACTGCCCTTTTTTGTTGCCAGCAAGTTGTGTGGTTGGATCATCCTGACTTTTGAAACCTGATTTGTAAGAACTGGGTCTATTTTCACTATCGCTTACCTTCCCAGGATACACTGGGATGTGATGCATCCACTACTTTTCAGATGAAGGAATTTAGCTTGGTGCTATTGGTGAATGGCTAGCATTAGACATTGCCAGAATGAGGTATTCTTCGGAGTTGTTAGCAAAGTGTTAATCTGATTAAACTCCTGAAAACTGATAGACATGAAACACAAGAGCATATTAATATTGTCAACAAAATGCAGTTCTTAGTCACTCAGACTCAGATGTCAGGTATTTGTTGCTCAGTATGCAATTAAAAATGATATGATCACCCTTCAAGCAGAGAACTGACAAAAAATGGGGTGAGGAAATATTTGTGTTTTATCCTCAGCATATATGCAGATGCTGGTACTGATAAGAGTGAATAATCATTGTAGTTCTGCATAGATAAAGAGATTGCTCTTGGCAGAATAGATTAATGTACCTGTCTATACAAGCATAGAGGAAGAATTAAGAAGGAAAATAGATTAGTATTCTGCTGTACATGAGACAATCAAATATGATTTTTGGATTGGCAACTGGACTAATAATAATCACAGTAATAAACCAGGGGCTTTATATCTCTGATATGCAGTATTAGCTAAAAGATAGTTGCTTCTTATGAATAATGAGCCGGGTTCTTCATCACTCATCACCTTGTATAATTATTGTGATGAATTCAAAATAAGCCCATTATGCTACCAAATCCGATTTTTTTCCTTCCATGTTGTTTCTCTTGCATGGGCATAATGATTACTCACAGTGTAGTAAATGAAGAATCAGACTTCATGTATTTATTTTCTGCGTGAGAATAAGGAAAATATAGGAGTTCTAATAGACGAGCACAATAACTTGGACATGATTTGTTATTTAAAGGTGAGGTACTTAAATGTTGCTGTAGCCAAAACCATGCTTAATAAACCCAAGGAAGAAAGAGGAATGGATTAAAAAAACAATCTGGCTGAACACCAAATAATACTTTTTCTTCTTTCATACTGATTTATTAGCAGTTGTGTTAGTAAAAGCAAGCACAGCAGTATTGAATAATATTAGGACAAGTAAACTACAACCGACTTGGTCATTTAAAACTCAAAACATCTGCTCAAGAAGCATCACAATTCTGATAAACTTTGTATTGGCAATTTGGTTTTAGTTTAAAATTTTCCTAAAGTACTGTGACTCTTCACAGCTGAGATGAGGATAATCAAAGTAAATTATGAAAATAACCTAGTTATGTGGTAAAGGTCAATAGAAAGTCTTGTTAAGGTCTGGTTCTTATGAAGATACCCTGTCTGTATTGTCAAAATGGATTAACATGATAACACAATATAGCCTGTCACTTGGAAGAAAAATAAATGTTAACACTTAGATACTTGCCACAATTAGAATCAGGTTTTGGCTTAGACTGTAAGAGCAAGCAAATACCACAACACCATTAGCTCTTCTCTTTATATTTTTCTAGCAAAGGTCACAAGAAGTTGCTGGTCTACACAGATGTCTAAATTATTTTTCTTACCATGTGGGCCAGATTTTTACTCTCGAGAATAATGCAAGAATATAAATCTTTTTAGATTTATAACTCTATTTCTTTAAGGAAAAATTTCTTTCTTATCTGTGAACTACATTCAGCTTTAGAGGTAATGTAGCTTCCAGGAGCTTACGCATTAGCAGTGCACTGGGAATGGAGGGTGAAGGAATTGCCTACATTATTCTGTAACCATCTGTTTTCCAGGATTACCGACTGTGTAAATAAAACAAGTTACTCCACAAACATGAATGGTCTTGAGCTCACTCATTTGTGTGAGTACAGCCCAAAACTGTACAAAGGGAACCTCCTCTCTGAGAAGTAATAACAAAGAATTAGGTATTTCTCATAACATCTTACATGTTGAGCATGCAAATACATGAAGAATGGTTGAGTTAGAGCCTGAAAATTTCCAGGGGGCTTCACTGTTATTGTGTCAGCAGCAGTATAAGTGAAGCCAAGGCAGAGACCTTGGTCTTAAAGATCCCTGTAAATATTCTTACATGGTCAAGTCCCACTAGTAGTTAGGCCAACAGTTACCCATGATTTCCAAATAAACTTGATTGGGGAATAATAAAAAAAAAAAAACCAAACAAACAAACAAAAAGCCTTGCATTTCAAAATACCCACAGGCCTTGAACTGATCAAAACAGTAGCTGGGAAAGAATGCTAGCTCAACTTACGGCCATGATGTGAAGGACTTCTGTGTCCTCATGTTTGTGAGGGCTTTTACCTTCTGTGATTTGAATCCTTGAAAGGACATACCTGTGACTGAAGTGATCTGAGGCATAAATCTGGCAGGACAAAATATGGCTTGTAGTATAACCTTCAATACCCTCTACATAAATTAGAAATTAGAAGCTATCTGAGCCATTGGGTTTAAAATACTTCCCACGTGTTTTCAGCTGTCGCTGCTTAGAAATGATTTGCTGCTGGAAATGCCAAGTGCAATAGCTTTCTGTACTCACTAGCCACTTCTTTCTGAGTGACTACCTGAGTGAAATTGTAACAGTCTTAAAAACATCCTAAATGCATCTTCATTCTACACCAGAAGGCTAACCAGAAAATCAGCTTTTCATCCTGCCTCAAAGTGGGAAGAAGCCAGTGGAAACTAGTGATGGTACCTAAGCGAGTGAGATGCCTGATCAGTGAGTGCATCAAGCCAGCGTTTAATGTTAATGAGTAGTGTCACAATGCAAAATGCAGCCTCACTTTTCTGACCGCTGAGCTGAAAAAATCACAGAAACTTTTAGGTGTCTGATTTGCAAGAGCTAGCACTTCTGTAATTTTCCAGTGACATAAAAACAGTTAGTACCAGCTGAAATACATTAGCAGCTTCAGTAATTAGTAGGCATAGCCATTTCTTGTCAGTTCTCAGGGCCATATCCTCAGCTGGCATAACGCAGCAACACTCCAGCACTGGAACTGTATTACTTTACACACCTTGAAATAGTTATGCATACTAATTCTTGCCTTACACATTACTGCTGTTGTCAATTCAGACACCTGATTTACAGCAGATGAGCTTGTTCCATATATCTAGAAGTTTCTGCACATTCCTCAAAGGATCTGTAGTGTTAAATAAACTTTCCAAATAAGCCAGGCACATGCTCTCTGTTATCTATCAAATCAATGTCCAATAAAGTGACACCATTATATATAAATCATGACTGCAATTATTAAATCAAGATGAGTTTGTATTGCTTTTCTTTCACTGTTGGGTAAAATTAACCATGTGAGCACATAAGAACAGGCACACTGTGATTGTGGGGCTGGAAGTAGGAGTTAAAAGCCCCACCCAAGCTCTCACAACCTAACCTTTGGAACATGCGGCTGATAATGCGAAACAGAACATAATGCCCCGGAGGAGTTACATCTGGAGGTCAACCCAGTCAGATACCGTGGAACCGTTCCAACAAAGCAATCAAATATCTAGCAAAACCTAGAGAAAAAAAAAAAATCCCATCTTTGATATAGATATATATATATATATATCTCCAACCTAAGCTAGATAAGGGTAGAGAAACCTGATTTCATTTTCGTACCCGTCAGGCAACCTAAGCTCTGTGTTTTCCCTCCACAAACACAAAGTGAGGTTTTTAACTGAAGCTTATTAAGGCTTAGTTTGTCTAACCCAAGCATAATAAATTCATGTGTCAAGATCGCAGCTGATTGTTCATCAGAGAAAAATGAGACAAGATAATCCACTTTGCTGAAAACGTAATGCTTTAGGAATGTTACAAACTACTGCAAATGTTTAACTCCCCCGGCCTCATCAGTGGTTATATAACAAAACACCCATTCAGGGGCTGATTCTTATCTCTCACTTGCATAAGGCCTTGTCTAGACAAGGATTTGAAGGTGTGTTTTTTAGAAGTGGTAGCAGAGTGGTCAGCTGGCAGATCAGGCAGCCCCCCTCTCCTGCCTGTAGAGACTTCAATGCGTGCAGAAAGGGTGAAGCGTGGGTCCTTCCCCTTCAATTTTTATCTCAATTAATTTAGCAGCTTAGAGTAATTTGTCCACACTGGAGTCAGAATGCGACTTCAAACAGGTGAAGGAGGAAGGCTTATCACTCTGTCCAGTCCTAGTCTAGAGCTTTCAAAGGGTCTAAGGCTTTGCATATTGAGGGCCTCTCAGAATTATTGCCAGTATATCCACATGCATGCCACATACACAATAGATATAGACATCTCACCTAAGATTCAACAGTACTTTGCCTTTGTGAGGCCTGTAGTAGAGATAAAAGATGCCTTTCCAGTGATGGTCAACCCTTTGACAGCATCCTGTTTACAGGAAAATTATTCTAGTGTTGATTTCCTGTTCCAGCTTACCTACCTGGGTATAATATTTTTATCTTTGCTACCCCCATTTCCAACCAACTTGACCCAACCTCCCACTCACACTACACTTACACCTCCAGCTGTTAGGAGAAGCATTCCGTGGAAAAACAGGAAGATTTACACAGGGAAGAGCTCTATTACATGTCAACTGGATGCTAAGAAGCCATTCTACTCAATTTCTTTTAAAACATTGCCTTGTGTTTACAATCCTTCATTCCTCCATCCCTGATTTGCCCCTTTACATTTCAGCAGCAGCAGCATATGGCAATAGTGAGAATCCTTAGGGCACACCAGGTGCCCATCTGTGGTTTGGTCCATGCAATGTTGTTACTCTCACGAACATGTTCTAAGAGCAACACTTCTAACACTTACATGCATTACATTTTTTTTCTTTGTTGTTTTTGGGTTTTTGTTTGTTTTGGGCTTTTTTTTTTTCCCTTAAGGAGTCCTAACTGTTTCAGAATTACTTGAGTAGATAATTTTATTATCACTTTAAGTTTAATGTACCTCTGAGGGTTCATACAAAAGAACTATTTTATTTACAGCTATCATTCTACTGTCTTTTTAAAAGTTTTAGGTGCATTTCCAGTAGATTAAGTGGGGGAAAAAAAAGGTGCCTTTGCAAACATGCAGTTTTTTTTCTTATAAACACAGTTAATTATGTTTTCAGTTTTTTAAAATAAGCAGTAGGGAAAAAAAGAATTGGGTAAAGTTTAAACTACATTCTGAAGGAAATCTAGTAAGCAATCAAAATGCTGATGAAAAATGTGAGGAGAAATGCTGTCGTATTGAAATACATGGGAAGGTAATTATTTTACTGGTGCCAGAAATTTCCCCCTGTGTTTTATAAATTAAATATATACAGATATGCAGATATGCATGCACACATATTTACCTTTCTTCTATAATAATGCAAGAGTAGCGAGGCTGGTTGTGATAGACCTTTTTGTAATGGAGCTTTCATTCTGTATCCACATGCTTTAAATCTGGTATGATAACCAATGGTTTACAGTGTAATTAAGAAGGTTGGGAGGTAGCTAGCAAGAAATACAGTCTCATGTCCAATCTGGAGCATATCAACTCTTGGCAGAAATATATTTTTAATAAAGAGAGGTGCTTTAAAGGTTTCTATCTTGTTATAGGCCTAAGTTCAGCAAGTTAAGTTCAATCACACATCTGACTTGTAGCCTTCCAGTACACAATAGGTGCTTAATGTTTAAAGTTAGGCTCATGTTTGAGTATGTTACTGAATAGGAGCCAAAGTGAAAACAACTCATTTAAGATGAAAATTCCTGCTTTAAGTTTTCTTCCTTGAACTCTGGCTTCAATTTGTGAATGCAGTGGGGATGTTCAGGTTTCTACGTGGAGCCCAGCGGGAACGTCAGCAGTTCTGCTTCACTGCCGAGTATCAATAGTGCTCAGAGATCAGAGCTCAGAGCGAACACTTAGGAGGGGCAACCTTGTCAGTCAGCACTTGAGTACTTTGCTCTGTTCTTGACCAGCCCATGCAATTCTTGTCGCCCTCAAGGTCAGATGAGTGGGTGTATCATGGAAGTGCACAAACAGCCTTCAGGATAATAATTCAACTCTCCTTTTACCTTGAAGCAGTATATTTTCACACACAACCAAGGTGCATAAGACAATATTCAATTTAAAGAGGTGTTCAGAATAGGGCAGGTTGTATTTAAAAAGAAGAGAGCAGTATGCGTTTTATAAATAATGCAGTGGCTTGCAGTCATAAGACAAGCACTGGATTTAAAGACAAATGGTACAGAATTCCTGGCCTCACTGACAATTACTCAGTGAGTAAAAGCTCATGAAGTGACTGAGCAGACAGAAAGGCAGGTACTGCTACTAAGCTTGTACTCTCCCTTGAGTACAAGGGCTGCTTCTGGCTCACATCAGAAGCCTTGCCAAAGCGGTTTTAGACTGGGAGTGCGCTGCAACAGATGCTCTTGTGTCCTAGCATTAGCCAGTGGAAAGAGCTGGGCTTCTAGGTGAGGCAGCACTGTGCTCCTGACAGGTGTGCCAGAGTACCTGAGCTCCCAAGAAGCCAGGCAGGGATTCTACATCCCTGGTGAGGGACCCGTCTTGAAGGCACGATACAGCCCTTCCTCTGAACTGGAATTTTAAACTTTCTGACCTTCAGCATGAGGAAAGTCAGCAGATAACAAAAACATATTAGGTGACCTATACCTTGAAGATTTCTCATCTTTAACTTATAGAAATACTTAAGGGAAAAATTTCATAGCTTGTCACAGCTTTTGTGTTCCTCTTTCAGTTAGAGTCGGTGACAAATATTCAAAGCTAAAAGTAACTGCTTCAATGAAGTGTAACACTCTTTACCAGAAGATCACCTCAAATCTAATTGTGCCTGTTGCACTTATCAGTTACACTGCACGTCTCATATTGGCCATTTGTCTTCAGTGTTTGTCTCCTGATCTGTGTATTGACATATCCACAGGTAGGACAGATGGAAAATATGAAGAAAATAATCTTACTACAACTAAAAACTTATATTACTGCTAAAATATTTATAAGAGAAGTTTAATGTGCTTTTTTTTAATAATAACATTAAAGCATTCGTATGTAATTAAATGTGATATATAAATAATGCTGTTTGCTACAGCTATTGACTGCACTGTTCTCATTCTGCCCAACTTAAGATAAAATTAATTGTTAATTTTCAAGCTTTTTCACCAGTGCATATGCTGGTTATTTAGGTCCAAGTCAGTGAGATATTAATACCACAATATAGATTTCTTCTTCCATTGTGATAAAGGTTTTCTATTTGAAATGTGACCTCTTTTCAGTAAAATTACCTGTATTTTTGAGCTACATCATGGACAAAGTTGAATACTCAATTTTTTTTTGCCAGTCTTGCAGTGGATATAAATTCTTTATTTTCGTTACACTATTTGTCTCAGCAGGCCCAAATCGTCAGCAGGCATGGCCAAGCTCACATCTGTACAGCTTGCATCTGTGGTAGACGTAGCCTCTGTGCATATACTTCCTCCTTGCATAAACTGTTGTGTATTGTGAATACTACACATAATCCCAGTTATTCTGGGGACTAGTACTTACACAAGGTTTATTCAGTACTAACAGTTACTTGACCTACCCTTGTAGAGCAAGAAAAAAATGCTCTTTTATATACTTTTATGCAAATGTCTTAAACATTAAATGAATTGAGCACAAAACTTTTCTTGTGTGAAGGACCGATAATACTTTGGACCTCACTTGAAATCTAGGTCACTTTGACCTTGTGTAAATGAAATCTTGCATTTCACCAATTTTTCACATGCTTGTTCTGTCTTGAACAAAACCTCAGAGTCAAATAAGCACCAGCTTCAATTTAGAGGATGATTAACTTAAGGAGTTCTTGGCTTCTTTTTCAGGAAGGTTAACGTGACCTTGAATGGCAGGAGAATATTATGGATTTGTATTGTTGAATCTTATGCTGAGCGTTGTTATAAGAAGTTCACTTGAAAATGTTATTTTAAAATCTTAACAAACAGACATTTTTCTTTCATTGCTTTCTTGAGGTTGTTAGTCCATCGATAAACTGAAAATAATCAGTCGGTTGGCTCTTTTCTACCATAACGATATTCAGCCAAATTCATGCACATATTTCCCATTTGCTTCAGTAAGAGTCTTATTGATGGTGGTGCTATAAATTCTGCCTCTACCTTCTCTCTAATTGGCACCAGCATCAAATGCTAAAGGATGTCCTTGGAAAATCAAAAGGCCAGGAAGCAAAAATGCACAGCTAAATTCAGTTCTCCATTGTACATATGGCTATCTATTGATTTCTGTGAGTTTATTCCACATCAGGGCTTTGTTCTTCCTTTGTTAAATTCAACAGTAAAAATCATGTTAACATTAGTGGGGCAAAATTAGGCATATAAGTGAAAATGAAGTCAAATCCTGTCTGAAGAATTCCCACTTAAGACTTACAGCCTGACACAGTGATCACTGAAGCATTTCTAAAGGTCATTGTCTGATATGATCTTTTCATAATTGTTAGTGGAATGAAGGCATCTTTATTCTGCTCTGCTTACTAGCAATGCTTATATAAAAAGTGGATTATTCACAGCTCCTCTCATTTTTGAAAATGGGCATTATTTTTTTAGGGAGAAAGAAAGCACACCCAGTGTGAATCAAACTGAATACAATCAGCTGAGGATTATATGCTAGCCAAACAGTGCCACTTGCATTTTCCACTTGTAATTTGTATAGTAGGTCTGTCTGTTTTGAAGAGCAGTGCTGTCAGTTTAGGGAAAAAAGCCTCAGAAATTAAATTCTATCAATAATGGCAGAGTAGGAGTGATTCTAAATCATGGCAATGCCCTTAATTATATGTCAATTGCCATTCTAGTCATACAATGTTATACTTGCAGCTCTTCCTTGAGGAAAGACATTTTCATTGTTTTGCTGCTCTAGGAAAACACGCTTCTTGATATAGCTGCATGTAAGTGAAATGTCCTTTCAGCTGCAAAGTGGAAAAGCAGTCAGATGTTGTAGTCTGCACCTATTTTTCTAAACTTCTGATCAGAACTTTCTCTGCATTTTTTCTAACCACATTTGTACACTGCCGAATTCCTCATTAGAGTGAAAATGAGAATACACTTTCTCAAGCTGACATCAAGAAAACAACCTTTTTGACCTGGATATATCAGAGTGTTTGACACTGTTAATAGTCCATCAACATTGTTATGGATGTTGTTGTTGAATGTATTTATGTTTTAATAGTATTGATGAGCACTGGCTATAGCTGAGAACCCCATTATGCACTAAAAAGCTATCTCAGATAGTCAAAGTCCTCTATTAGAGTCCGCTATGGAGCATAAAAACTTCTCCTGAGAAGGTAAATACTTATACTAAGAAGAAAAGACAAGAGGTAGAAAAGGGACAAAATAAAGGATTAGAAGGAATAGAAGACAGATATTGTAGTAGAGAGAGAAAAAAAACATTAGCCTAATTAAAATTAATCCAATTGGTCTGTAGGGAAGCAGGGAAGAGGAATAAAACCTCTGCAGTTTGTTTATTCAGACTGGCTAAGTTTCAAGCCATAGAATAGTCCCAGTGAAGTCAATAACACAGTTCACACCCTCAGAGTTATGCATTTATATAAGGCCATTGCAGGACTGATAATCTTGCACGTTTCAGGAGTCATTCTAGTGCTTTCAAGGATGAACCATTTGAAAATAAAACAGATGGGTAGATAGACCAGAAGTAGAGAGATAGATGTAGTTTTGTGTGTCTCATACTAGTTCTGAAGTAATCAAGCTGACTTTTCAAGGGAAATTTGTGCAAATGTTTATACACATATTCCACATACAGAACACATTTACAGTTTCTATGTGGTGGCTACCTCATAAGAGGGTATTTGATTAAAATGTCCCTATTGAGGAGGAGAATGCTAGTATAGTCACTATCTGAACGCTGTTCATTTATGTCTACTATCAGATGTAATACACAAGGCCATTTCTCAGAAGCAAAGTAACTGTTTTCAGAAGTAGATTGACTGTTTTCAATGAATTTCTTTGAAAAGCTTAAGAAAATAAACATTTTGGATCTGAAAACATTTTAGCATGACTGCAACTTTGAAGAGTTTAGGAAATGTTAGCACACTCATCTCACTATCACAAGTTTAATTTCTTCTCAGCCAAAAATGAAAAAAGTTTGGAGGCTGTGATTTGAAATTTAACACCTGTAACAGCACGTGTTGGAGGAAGCAGATCTTGATTCCTTCCGTGTAATAGGAGCACCTAACTTTTCTGTAACCAATATTCACTTCATTTGCCTGCAAACAGTATAGAGATGTATCATTTATGAACATTTCTGCATTGAAGTGACTGCTGGCAGCTTTTAGATTTGAAAGCAGAGGACTTTTTAAAAATGAGTATGTGTTTTGATATGGTGCTAGATGCATAAAGATCTACTTGATCCTTTAGGTAAGTAACTTACATAGCTAGGCTGGTTAGCAGTGCCTTTTTCACAGGCAGTAGCTGAGACAGCATCTTTTTTTGTCTGCCACCAAAATGATGAAGGGGTGCTTCTATTTGCTTTCATGGGATGCCATACCGAAGGTGTAAGTGGATGTGGGACTGGGGCCTAAAGGATTTCTGGCACCTCTCAGTTGAATGGAAAATTATGTCTTGTACAACTGTCTTTTCTCAGAAATACCAGGTTTAGGCCAGAGCTGTGTAAGAGTAAAATAAACTTCACAGGCTACCACCATAGCTATGACAACTCTTTGTTCATGTGTAAAATGGTGACATTCACATCCACTAAACAGGAAACTCATACACCTGATCTATGGCACTTTCTCCCATCCTTCTGGAAGCCTACACTCCCTTCCCTTGCTCCCTTACTGAAGGAAGCTCCAAATAGCAGCAAATGTACAAAGTCTAGGAACCATTGCCCTAGCTGCTGCTGAGATGAGACAGCAGCTCCACAGAGGGACAGTGAGCAGGGTGTGGCTGGGAAGAGACCAAGAAGTGGGGCACACGAGCACCAGACTCCAGAGACTTGATCTCTGGGTCCACTCTAGGGACACAAACGCAAATGTGACAACTGCTATATCACCTTTGTCAGTACAGCCCTGGTGATCTGGGAACAATCAGATTTCTGTGATGAAAAGGCCTCGTTAGCAGTATTGCTGTCTGTAAGAGGGACAGGGAGCTCACTCAGTGAACATCATTTGTTCTAGCCTCCATATGCTTAACACCCTTGCTTTTGGTTATTGAGAAGCCTGTAATCCAGAGTTACACAGCTGAGCACAGAACAACCTTTTCCAGAAGGTGGCTTGTTTAAAAGAAACAGAAGCAGCAGCAAAGGGATGGTGCATTAATGAATGGTACAATGGGCCACTGATACTGCCCTACTGAAACAAAGGGCTCTTTGCAAGAATTCTCTCCTTTAGCATGTGACAGACCTTATGACCTGGGATCACAAGAGCTCACAAGCTAAAACAAGAGAGGAAGTAAGAAACCTTGTCATTTCTTTCCCCCACAGGATAAACAACATTTTATCCTACCTTTAACCCTGGAGGGAGACACTGCCACTTAGCAAACAAATCTACATTAAGTGCACTTGCTGGAATTATTTACAGTATAATTTGTTCCAGAAAATGACACTAATAATATATCACTGAATTCAGAAAATATAATTTGACGTGGATAAAGGCCTTCTGAGGAGTAAAAAGCATCCTTCTTAATCAGCATATCATATTGAGGAATTCCCTGTTTTCCTGTCCCAAAAGAGAAGGGAAATACTATTGTTCCACAGCACCCTTTTGCAACTCACAAGACAAACCACTTTTGGCACCCTGGCTTTAACCACAGATGACTCCACAGCAAGCAAGAACAATTCTCCTGCACCTTAGCAATATATTTCTGAGACAAGCAAAATCTCCACCTCATTGTTCAGAGATCAATTTGTCTGCAGAAATAAGGATTCATACACACATCTTTCACTACTGTAGACAGCTGTATGGTCGTTTGCTTCTCATATCAAACAATAGTAATTGTTCACCAAAGAAAAGGGAGACTAACATCAAAAATTAAGCAAAAATGTGTTTCTTCAATGTATAATAAGAATTAATTTCTTTTGGTTGCTTCTTCTTCTGATTTCCAGATATGCCTGTATAACTTCACTTTCATGTAATGTGTCAGGATTTTATTCAGGAAATAGAGATGTCCTGCTGGCCAAATCTGTTTTTATAATGGTAACCCTGCAGGTTGTATGCTACTAGCACAGTTTTTATGCCAAGAAGATCCTGTATTAAATGCGGGAGGTTAAAAGTCAGTCCTGCCTTGCAGCTGCTTTTAGTGAGCTTTGGCAAAGCTTCACCACTCTGTCCATAAATGTATGGTGTCGTTGCTATATAGAACATTAATCAATGTTATCTGCCTCATGATGACTGCAGAACTGTCTTGTGTTGTGATTTTGATGGAAACTGCAGACAGGCTCACATGTTCCCATTATTTCTTATATTTTTAGTAGAACAGCTGTAAACATTACTTAGCTTTAGGTTTATTTCAAGAGTTAATTTCAACAGTGAGCATTTTTTCAGCAGAGGGTAGGAAAATGACCCTGATATTACTTCCTCTGCAGAAATCCTTTTATAAATAGTACAAGGTGATACCAATTATCTCTCTCTGTTTTGAAAGGTTTGGATTTTTTACTGTTTAAATAGTGTCCAGCGCAGTAAGGGTTCCTTGAAATGTACAATTAAAAGGAGGTAAAATATACACCAGTGTATGGGGTTTTTTTGTGTATGGTGGTTCCATAGAAGACTTTGTGCTTTCCCCCTACAAAATGCATATATCACAAAATAAACATGAGATTACTTTTTTTTTTTACAATGGAAGAAATTCAGTGGTGATTTTTACGACTATGCTCTTAATGTCTGAGAAATATTCTTACCATCTACTGCCTAACTTAAATGCTTGGATGTAATTCAGAAAAACTCCAGTTATGTTTATTGATACATATGAAGTCAGGGGTATATATATAGTTAGCATGAGAAGCACCTTGCTTTGCTATCTAAAGCAGTCATGTGAAGGTACACACCCAGCTGTTCCTTTTTTGCAAGTGAGAGGAAGAGGAAAAGTTCCATCAACAGTTATCTTATAATCACGTCCTTGTTTCTAAGAAAGCTACAACAGAATGTCAGGTTAAGCAGGTGGCACTGATAACTTCTAAGTATAAATGGACATGGTTTTCAGAATACAGGTAGCTGAAATTCTGTGTCCGTTGAAAGACATATCATTGCTGAAATACAGGAATGATAGAGGACACACTAAGGCATAGATGGAGAAATTAGACAACCTGATTATGTCTTTCAAGAAGATACACACTTTTGTGTCAAAATCTCAACTCCTAGGTTCCACAAAAGCTATTTTTCTCCTTTTATGGTCTGAGATAATAATAGTCACAATCACAGAATCATAGAATAATTAGAGTTGGAAAGGACCTTAAGATTATCTAGTTCCAACCCCCAAATGGTCAAATACAATATCGTTTTGAAGCTTTGTGTGTATCATAGTGCTTGTGTGTTTGACATATATGTAGAACTTATGTGTTTCTTTTCAACCACAAAAAAGCCACAACTCTTTCAACATATAATGTTCATTATCGCTGTTATTATTATTACTATTGTCGTTGTCATTGTTGTTGTTATTATTATTACTGATTTAATCTTGGCATCTCATAAACCAGTTTTTCAGTAACCTCATTCATGTAGAAACTGAATGTCCCTGATACTAGTGCCTTACTTTCTAACTGGATCACTTCTGTCTGCTGTGTGAAAAAATTATTTTTATGTTCCAACATCACTTAATCTGTTGATTAGGTGATGACTGGTGAGCTAATCTTATATTTAGCTCACCAGTAACATCCTATTAAGGACACTCCAAAATGATTTTCAAGTAATGATGAATCAGCAGTTCAGAATCACTGACTTTTCAACAGTCATTCTTGCAGCAGAACACAGTTTGTATGCCCACCCTTCTTTCCCGAGTATTTGAAAGAAGGTGCACAATTTAGGCCAACCCTGCCTCCTTTACACAGTGTGTAAATAAACATAAACCCCTTCAACACCAAAGTGTGAGCAGAGAAATCCAAGCAAGGAGGTGTTAAGTGATGAGAGACCTGAGTGCAGCTGGTGCTCACTGAAACACCTGCTTGAAGAGGGAAAAAGAGTGGGTTAGGTGAAATAATGATACAGAAGTGGTTCATCTTGTACCTTAATCCACTGAAAATAGTATTTGGCCTTTTTGAATGCAGAAAGGAGAGGTTCTTTTATTCTGAAGATCTTATGCTCTTGAAAATAAAGTGGAACTTGCATCTGTGTTCTTCGATATTGACCTCTTTCCATTGCTTATAACAGTGAGCCCTACCTGTTTTGTGTTCTGTAACAGAACTCAATTACATGTAAGGAAAATAGGTCTGTTTTCAAAATTAAATGTATTAGCTGGCATAAGAAGCTTTCTGTTCTTTCAGTAGAGAAAGATAATAGACTCTTCAGATGTCCTGTCCCTTGTTGAGGCTACAGTTCAGTAGTGCTGTTGGGGCTGAACAAAAGGTTAAACCTCCCTCACTGTCTCACCGCTCTTGAGTAAAGTCCAAGAATCAGTGCTGCTTTCGGATGAGAAGCTTGCAAACAAAGTGTTGCCATAGAATGGATCCTGAGCCTAAACTCTAGAATGGAGGACCTGCTGGCCTGTTTTGCCACCTCATAACCTCTTTTATTATCTTATTAAAAGAGTTTATTTTTTAAAGACTTTTATGAGTACATTGTCATACTGTTTATTCCTAATTCCTCGTACTATTTGTTCCTAATTAGCTTCATCAACCTTACCATGAATCAGGAATTACTGTTGCATCAATTTGTATGGTCCTAATCATAAAGACAGGGCTGTGATTAGGTATTTGTCCCTGCAATATGTATAATGCTATATTAAGCATCTCAGAGAAATATTTTAATCTCAACTGATTGAAGTGATGGGGCAACTACCTTGGTCTATCAATTCAGCTCTGATACATTTTTAAACAAAAAAAGGATAGCTGCTCTTAGCAGTCTTTTTGTTAGCAATGCAATCATGATGCTAATTTAAACCTAGTTAAAAACTGTTATTACCTTAACAGAAGCTGAACTTTGCAGACCAAAAAAGGGTATGATTTTACCTGTAGGGCTGAACTGGTTAAGAAAAGAAATAAATGGAAAGATGGATGTAGGGCAAGCATTTGTTATATCCTCAGATGATGTCTTGACTTTTCCTATACCAGAAGTTTCCTAACCTTCATATATACCAGTGCTTAGCAAATTAAATATTTAATCTTTCACTTGTGGAAGAACATCAGCATAGCAAGTACAACTCATTCCACTCATACTTGCTGAAAGTTATCTGCTGCAAAGGATTAGCTCTGTATTCAACAATAACGAAGCTCTTGTTTTCAAATAAAGAGGTTAATTGTCTTTGTACAAAATACGCATATATAGCACATATGACTAATATTGGTTTTGTGAAGACTTATTGCAAAGGAATCTAAAATTGTCTATTACTACCATTTTCTCAATAATCTGTCCTTGACCAATAATTATACTTATGGAGCCCATGTTAGCATGTCATTACAACCGCTTAGTAAGTCATCTGCACCTTCAGTGGTTCTGTTGTTACACTGCATATGTATTACCACTTGTAAGCCTTTGCATTGCTTCTTTCTTGTCTGTTTTTTGTGATTGGTGTCATGACAGAACTGATGACCTTCTACTTGTTTAGACTGTAATCACAAGTGGCTACAAACCAGGTTCTAATTCTTACTGATATCTGAAGTTTTGGCATCCGTGTAAGAAAGTAGGGGGGTCATTGTGTATCTATGTTAAATCTAAATAAACACACACATATATCTGCCTGACAACTGAGAAACTTACACTTGCAAATTCTGTTTAATATTTCACGGCAATATGTATGTGATATAATCCTTTCAGCAAAGATTTTAACAGTTTTGACACTGAGATGGTGTTCTCTGCCTATATGTGTTATCTTTCCACCATAGCTCTGGAGGCACATAAAAGCTTGGTTTGACAGAGAGTTGGCTAGCACTGTTCTGTATTTGTCTGAAAATACATCCTAGAACTTGTGCATAGCCAAAAAAAACCAACTATGTTTGCAAAAATATATCTTTGTCATGCAAATTTCATCACTGATCATTAATCTTTCTGATTCTAAATACTCCAGTTGTATTCATATTTATTAGATCTGTTCCCAGTGTGGGCAACTCAAAGTTTTTGAGACGTCTTAGTGTAAAAGAAATTTTCTTCTTCTTTATTCCTCTATTTTTATTCCTGATTTTGTCTTAATTGTGATGTTCTTAGATTTACCTAATGAACATACCATTATGTCTCATTCATCTACTTTGCTAGACCTGCGTATTAGAGGAATAATTAGTGACTATCTTATTGATGATTTATTTTAATTTATTTTATGTTATTGTTTTTAATTAATTTCAAATAATGTTACTTTGCTCATGGTAAATAATGTATATTTTCTCAAGTTTGCCTCCAGTGCTGTATGATGAATAGTAATGAAGTGTTAATTTGATTTTCTCTGTACATAACAGTATTACTGGAAAAATCTCAAAAAAGTAAAAAACTCATTTAGACAGTTGAAGAATGAACAATGTCAGAGTCCTTCAAACATTAAATTTGTCACTGATGATAACTATTCCTTTCTCCCATAGTCTCTGAAACTTTCAGAGCAACCTCCACATATACAATTTAAAAGTCACAGGCATTTTTGAGATCTTTGTCATCAGCAAACAATGGACAAGATCCCCAGTAGATGTATATTTTTCATTGCTCCATTTATGCTAATGAAGCTTTACAGCTTACAGCAGTCAAAGGTCTGGCCTATTGCTTCCAGGATGATATATTTCACAGTTATTCTATTTTATAGAACTAGCTGTTCTAATTTTAATTTGTTGTGTACCTAGGTCTATCCCTCCAACAATAAAAGAGCAAGGAAAAAAGAGATTGAAAATGTTTAAGATTTAAGTAATGAATGCTGCAGGACAGGCAATAACATTTAATAGTGACTATGTCCTGCTTGTTCTATCCCAGGTTATTAATGAAATGTGGGTATACACATTGTTGAAAACATTTATATGAACAGCTCGCTCTCTGACTTGCTATGTGGTTGTATTTAAAGGACAACTTAGATTGTATAAACTGAGAAAGAGGGTAGCCAAAAAGGTTTTCTTCCAGTCAGTCACAGTGTGTGTAGATACGGTTTAAGCACCCTACTACTTCCTTCTGGCAAAACTCCTATTAGTTAGATCCCTCTCCTCTATTTACCTACAGTCAGGATGTGTGCTGCATAACTGCAGTGGACTATTTCTCTCGCCTATAAGGCCAGAAGTATTTTCACAGCATGAATTTGCTTTTAAAACCAATTTGAAAAAAAACCAAAACAAAACAAAACAAAAGCCTGGATGCAAGATTTCTCTCTAAATGTATTCTTTCTACAAAGACCCTGGGACAAGGACTGAAAGATACTAGGTCAATAAAAAATATATTAGCAAGCAACTTAACAAGCTTAGTCTATGCTTAAAAAAAACAACTTTACACACAGTAAGAGGCACATTATTTCTAAATGAATTAGAAGCAGAACACAAAAGGATATTTACTACTACATAAAAGGAGGAAATGAACTGAAAGGGCAATACGCTGTACTAAGACTATTTGAATATATTCATTTTTAATGACAGTTCTAAACCAGCAACTGTTCAATTAAATACAATCTGTCATGGTGGGGGGAAAAGGAGGCAATCATGCTAAAGAAAGATATTTCACCGTGAATGGTAACTTATCACTGACTTAAAACGTGTGTGGGTGGTGTTTAAATAACATTAGACAATTAAAGAAATTTCAAAATTATGAGCTTGTAAGAGGATTTTCGTTCCATTATTCATTCCTTTTTAGGATTTTCAGCAGTACAGAACACACATTTTCTTTTGTTTGTCCTTTCATTTCTTGAAGAATATTTGTCTTTGTGGAAGTTAAGCAATAAAGTTGTATTTGCTTACAGTTCACCAATAATTCTCAGGAAAGCAGCTGAGAGCAAGTCCTGAGCAAGTCCTAAGCAAGTCCAACTCAATGCTATTCAGCTATTTAGGACATAATGTTTTTTCACCTATTCAAAGCTCCAGCTGCAGTGCACGCTCATATGGGATTATACTGCATAGTGCGGTACATTTTCTTCACATTTTGTTTTCAGTTAGTACTCACTGTATAAACAGTGGCTTTCCACATGAGGAAGTCACAGGCATTTCACAAATGCATAACAATCTAAAAATCAACAAGCAAAGTCTGAAAAAGGTAGCAGAGGAGTCTAGGGGTAAAAATAAAAGATCATGATGTTCCTGAGAGCTAAGAGCATCGTGTATCTCAAGGAAGATTGTATTATAGCCACCAAAAGATATAAATGATTAACATTCAACAGAAAATGGAAGCAGGGAATAGAAACCTTTTTGGGGCAATTCTTATAAGCATACAACAGTAATAACCCATTGTATCTACTTATCATTTTTCTGCAATTTGGAGTATGTCTATGATTAGTAAAACCAGACAGCTTAATCACATCAGACCAAAGCTTTGGGGGGATATTTAAGTCTTCATATCTCTCAAGTGTCCTGATTTAATTGGGACAACCTGAACTTTTACAGTAAATCAGAGTTCCAGCTGTCCCCAAACCAGCAGGCAAATTCTCACTTTCCCTTATTCTCCCCTTATGCTGTCACTTTCCAGAGGGTAAACAGAAGTCTGTTAAGACATGGACACACAAATGCCAGATATCACACTATTTGAATACAAAGGTGTTTTAAGGTCAGCTACTTGCTTGCAGATATAAATTGCCATTTCCAGTGGATTAAAATCATGAAAAATACTGCTTGGATTAAGATATATGCTGTTCAATTACACTTTCACTTTAAAACAACTCTAGGAGCTTCTGTTTTCTATGCTTTGTGCTTGGAAACAATGCTGATTTAACATGCCAAGTCCATTTACTTTTTGTCTAATTCCAGTGATCATTTGTATGAAACTTACGGAGAATTTTTGACTGACTTTTTTCATTAGAAAGTGCCTAGTCATAGAAGTTTGTGCCAAGAAGCATCTTTTACAATGAGTTTCTTCAGGAAACATTTCTCTATTTATTCTGGGGAAGAATATCTTGTCAAAAGTAGGAACTGAGCTCAGAGTAATCAGGAGAACACCAGAAAGTGAGGCATTAGCACTCCAAGGGTTCAGTTCCAAGGTTTCCTGTATTTTAAAAGAGGACCTCCAAGCTACTGGCAGTTTTGAGGTGTTTCTGTCATTATTCTGTGCAATATCATTGGAATACAAACTCTTAAATGCGCACACACGTATTTATATATAGATTCATAATTTTAAGCATTTTCAGGAATAATAATCCATTTTACATGCAGCTATAGTTCTGACATGGCTTCTGAAGATTTCTAGCTATAAGGTTGGCTTGTGTGTTCAGTGGAAGCTCCTGGGGTCAAGTACCTGATTTTACTACATGCCTCTTGGCTAAAAAGACTCACAAACATGGAACAAGGAAATATAACTTCAAGACAACATGAGCAGTAGATGTAAAGTACAAAGTGGAATAGTAACAAATAGAAATACATATAGATATTTAATATGGAAACCTAGCCAAGAGGTTTCATCCAATGTTAATACAATGAAGATTCACCATGTCTGAATGTTCTTTGTGACTGATTATATTTCTTTTCCTTTCTGTTACATTACACCAGATGTAGTCATTTTTAACTGCACAAAGAATCAGATTACCTTTACTTTTTGCTCTCTGTAAATTGGAAAAATGGCAGTATATCTGATAGTGGAGAACCAAGTCACAGGCACTGGGGAAGTGTCCAGCCAGCCCAGTTCCGCTGCAGTATTTGTGCAGTGGTTCATGGGTTGGCATTGTTTGCAGGCTGCAGAGCTAAGTTGCCCAGTAGCTGCTGCTTCTTTCTCTCCAACTGCAGCAGTAAAAACATTCAGGAGAGGTGGTGTTGCTGCCTACAAGGGATCATGCCTCTTTGTAGCACCCGCATAGCAGGATGAGGCGACAGCACAGTCACTAACCCTGGAGGAGAGAGCCTGCCCTTGTCACAATTTCCAGCAGCAAAGTCCAGTGTAGTGAAAGGATGGGACAGATGAAGCAGGACAGGAAGGAAAGGGGAGCACATTTTCACAGTCAAATCCATTAGTGCAGTGTTTTAGATGTAATATTGAAATCTTGAAAGCAGCTTTTTGACAGCACCAAGTATTTAGTGCGTATCTAGGTTAATTCTCATGCTGAGAATGCTGATCACCCTAGGGAAAGCAATGGTCTGGCTGTAAAAATACCACCCTGAATATGTTGGTCTTATATGTAAGGGGCTAATAGTCTGTCGTGCTTAGTTTAATATATACAGTTTCTGTCTCTCAGGAAATAATTCTTCGGTGGATGAATTATTAAAGCAGCTCAGTTTAGGTGGGGATTTAGAAGGCCTTCTCTAGAAAATGAAGTCTCCTCTTGATTGGTCTGTAGCTCCATCTGTGGTTGCTTCTTTTGTGTTTTAAAGCCTACTGTTCTGCAACTTTTACTCTTTTGCTAAATGCTGTACTTGGCCATTTAATGTCCCTCATAAAGCATTTTAGATTTTTCAATTCAGGATATAAGGTAATACCACTCCTTGTGATCTTTCTATCTTCAGTGATCAACTAGCAAGTATTCTCTCTTGCTTATTGTTCTTTCTGTACTAAATATTTAATGTAACAATGCATACTAGTAATTAGCCTAAAGGTAGCACAGGTCTTACCTATGTTGTATCCATTATTTAAGGTCAGGTTGGATGGGGCTTTGAGCAACCTGGTCTAGTGGAAGGTGTCAACTCCCATGACAGGGCAGTTGGAACTAGATGATCTTTAAGGTCCCTTCCAACGCAAACCACTCTGATTCTATATTTCATTATTTATGTCTCATTGTGTGATCTAACAGTAGAAAGCTTTTATCTTTCTTGATGTCCTTAACTGCTCTTCGTATTGCTGCAAATACAAAATTCAGGCCAAATCAGTCATCCTTTTGTTAACCTAAGTAACAGTATTTATTTATGTTGCCTGTTTGTATCTAGCTAATTTGATTCCTTTTGGCTTTCCCACTTTATTTTTCAGAGTTTTTTTCAGAGTTTTTAAGTTAAGTAGTACAAGAAATCCTAGTAGCAAGAATGATAATTTGATGTATTTGATCATGTTCTCCTTAGTTGCAGGAAAACATTGAATATAGTGTTGCATTTTCACTGGGAATTGAAAGAAAAACAAACCTACATAGAAAGCTGAGATCTTCATGTGAGTCACATTTTCATAGATTTCAGTTGTTGGCCAGGGGTACATGTACTCTTTCTGAACAGGAAAGAATACATGTTCAAGATAATGTAGCACATCCCTGAACATACAGGTCATATTGTACAGCTCTACTCTCAGAGACAACACTGTGCCACCTGGCTCTCAACTACACAAAATATGGTCTATATTCATACAGAAAGTCAACAGAAGTTTAGGATGTATTATGTGCAAACCTTGAACTTACTGTTGAATTAAAACATTTAGGTTCACTGATGATCATTATAGGCAACTATACCACCACCCATCGAATCTTAATAAGAAAACTGAACTAGATCCTAATGATCCCCTTTAGAGCAATGATTCTCCTTCAAATGCAGTGGACATTAGCAGGTATTTGTCTGTTTTTAAAGAAATTGCCTTTAGTAAAGCTCCTTGCTGGATTTCTGTGGGTGTCTTAAACAAAACGTTTGTGTGATCATGGCAGTTCTCTCCCTCCCTGAACATGATGGGACCAGTTCCATGTGCCTCAACGAATCCTGAGGGGATACTTGTATGCCTTGCAGTGACTTAATTAGCTTCACATCATCTCAGTAAAAGAGATATTTTGCAGGATGCAGTAACATCAGTCCTTTTAACGACAAATGCAGGGCAGTGAGTGTGGAGTGTTTCAGCCAGAAATCCACGATGTTAGAAAGAGGTGGTTATCGTCTTTGTTGGACTTGAATCATCTTCAAACCATTGCTGAAATGGATTATTCCTGACCTTTCTTAAAGGCTTGATTGATTTTTCTTTTTATCAGCATCATCAGGAATGTGTGTATAGCAAGAAATGGTTATTGCTACCATCTAGTTCCCAAACCACAGTTCCAAAACTGTGGTTTGGAATCAATTAGTAGGTCATGAGGAGTTTCTGGAAGGATATGGCTCAGCACAGCTTCAGAGTAAAACATATTGTATTTATTCCTAAGGTGTGAGTGCCCTTCTGCTCTCTAGCAATAAAATGTCCACTTTGGCTGGCCTGTGTCAGATTGCTGTTTATGACAGTGGCACTTTCCTTTACTAAAACTGAAACAACCAAGCTTTTTGGATCTAAAAGATTATTATTATTTTCATCATCATCTTTAGTGTAAATCTACCAAGAGGAAATGTGGAATCTTTCTTCTTTTTAATCATTTATGACATTCCCAGTGTAAAAAGCAAACAGTACACATCCTGCAACTTCTTAGTACTGTTCACTTGAGAACACAGGACTTATCCCTGACCAATACAGGAAGATTAGACTTTGAAAATACATAGGAGGGAATATTATATTGCAAATTTTCTCTTCCCTTTGAAAGAAAAAAAGAAAGAATATGTGGGTGTTTTTTCAGCCACCAATCCAAGATTATTTGTACAATAATGATAAAAAATGCCATTCAGGCAAGTCACATTACTCACAAGATAGAAGTGACACTTTTCCTGAGTACTGTAGGAAGGGTAGGCTTTCATCTACAGCCTGCTATTTACTTCTGCAATCCACATAAGAAACAGCCGTCACCAAGCTCTGTGAAGAGTGCCTCAGCATTGTGTACAAGATAGATACATTGAAGAAGACGCAATTACTACTGCTTTCCCACGGAATATGCCAGCCTTTTACAGGATAAAATCATGTGATATGATAATGATGCAGATTATCCGAGGCAGTCAGTTTGATGGATTCTATTCATCTCTTTGAGGTGTTAATCTTCAAGTCTAATGGTGACAGTCAAGTTTAGGCATGTTCCACAGCAAGGCTTTATTCAGAGTCCCCATGCCTGAACAAATACAAGTGAGAAAGATGCACCATGGTCTTTGGCACAGCCCCTCAGCTTCTCTGTCCCCTCCCCAGCTGTTAACCTTGGTTCCACCCTTCTACTGCAAAGCCCTCAGCAGACTTTGGCCAGACAGTAAAACAGCAATCAGGAAGCACAGTCCTCTTGAAAGGGTTTTAAGAATTTGGGATTTGCTGCCAAATCCTCATTTGAATCTATCAACTTTAATACGTGTATGCATTGAAAAGCAGAGTGATGACACAAATATGATCATGTGCAAGGGTGCAAATAGCTATTAGTAGACACCACCCAGAGAACAGTAAAAATACTATTCCATTTTTTTTTTCTCTCTTTGATATTATTGCAGCCACATCTACCGGCAGTATAATTTCACACAGGATTGTCAATGTAAATGTATGTTTTATTTTGATAATTTATAAGGACAAAAAGATGGATTGTCTTGGTCTTCTGAAGAAAAATTTGTTGGAAACTTGCAACAAAAATCCTTTTATCCTCTGGGATACAATGTTTCTGTGTCTCACAATGCTTCCATGTTAAATTAACCTGGATAGTCAAAGTTTGAATTTTCTTCTGATAAGTGACTGTGATTATCATTATGCCTTATTTTGCCTGCTTTTCTTGTATAGAGCAATGTGTCATTCAAAGAATACCTGAAGTGATTTGAGAGAGTTTACTGATGATTCTGTATCAAACATGGAAAGCCATACTACTGAACATCCCTGTGTCTGTGGAGTGAATTGTTAGGACCTTTTAAATAAACAGCTGAAAACAAACAAACAAACAAAACCATCACAAGTATACCAGATTTGGGTCTTGCTCCCCTTCTGCCTTCTTCAAAGAGAAGTGATTCGGAAAACTGAGTGCTAAATGAATGAACTATATTTTTGCTTTGGTCTCACCTTAATTGGCTTTGTCTGTGTGCATGATGACAGAGAAGATTTGAGTCATTCAGAATTGTCATTTCTATAATTAAAAAGAAATGTTACCAAAAGAGTAGATTCATTGTTCAGGCTGGGATTGAATTACAGAGCATGTTTAATTATCAGTCCTTCTTTCTAGTTATTTTAATGTACTACTAATTCAGTTTCTCAAAATACCCTTTTCATTTACAGACGTTGATGGAATAAAATGTGACACAATTTGTTTTCTTTTCTCCTAAGTAGATGATGTACTCTAACAAGAGCAGGTCGACATGACCTTAGCTGTAGTTATATCACATGATAACTACAATAGGGCCTTATCAGAATCTCCTACTCTTTTATGTGTTTGAAAATTCCAAAACAGAAATTAATATGTCTGAGTAGACCTTATCCTTGGATAGCAAAAGGATAAAAATACAAATGTAGTTATGAATTGCTAGGTATTATCTGTCTGAGATGCTCCTCAGCTGAAGTTGTACATAAAAGAAAAAAAACCAAACCGCAAACAGCAAACTGTCTTCAGTAAAAGGAAGATAGGATATAAATGCAAGGAATTTGTTTGAGTAATCATGACTTCCAAACTATGTAGATGTTACAATTTGATTATGTTGTTGCCATTCAACCTTTTTTTTTTTTTCTTTTTTCTTTTTTTTAATGGTAATGTGCTTTGAGCAGTCTTTTGAACTGTGATCGATTTCCAGTCCTTGCTGATTTTTTGAACTTTAATATTTAGAACTGCCACAGGCAATCCTAGCATGTAACTTGACTAAAATCTCAACTGGTGTAAATCAGTAGGACTGTCTTACCACGAAACCCAATTTTTTATTCCACCCCAAGGGTCCCAAAATAATTGCTTGTGACAAAGAAATGAGAATTAGTGAGGATTTACCTCTTTCTTCTGCCTTCTGGAGAATGTACTCACAAGACTGTCCTATTCCAATTTAGCCAAAACGTAGGCTTTCAGATACATGGAGGTACAATGGAACATGAGAAAGAAAAGGAGAGTTCCTTAGGTATAAAGTATCAATCACACCCAGTCAGTGAATACCAAAGCCTGCAACAGCTGCCCAGTGAGGCCTCACAATTTCAGTAGTCACATGGCCAGAACGATTACTTCTATCGTAGTTTCCTGGCACTGAGGCTAACTAGCACAGAATGGCTTATCCATATTATTATAATCTCATAGTCTTCAAAGCAGGATAGCTGCATTTACACTGGTCAGTGAGATATGGCAGTCTGTAATACTGTCCCACACTAACCTGCAGTGTCTGCCTGGGAATAGTCAGAGATGGTATAATATGGCCCAGGACAAAATCAAGACACATTCAAACTATTTAATTTCATAGGCTGTTGAGTTTCAGTGCCCAGGCACTACTTAAATTATTGATCTAGATATAGACAAAGAGAATAATTGAATCAAACTATGTATTGGGGGGGGGGGGGGGGGGGTCGTGGTTTGAAAACAA
>NW_009916055.1:54549-96701 GCF_000696875.1 Nestor notabilis
TTAGTTCACAACAGTATTGGTGTAACTTCTCAGTAGCCTACAAACCAAACTGGTCATGCTTTGTGATTTTCATGCTTTGAAATTCAGTACCTTTTTTGCTCTGACAATAAAAAGGGAAAAAAAAAAATCCCAGTAAAACTGGCTGCATTTCAGCAAGCGCGTATGCTTTACGTATAAATCTACAAAGAAAAGCCATAGTTTCCTAATCTAAAATCTCTTTAACTTTTTATTATGCACCACTAAGCCCTCATTCATTTAGAGCAAGTAAAAGATCACCCTCAAGCCTAGGATAGGACAGTATCTAAGATCTGAGACATCTTACAGGTGGTCTTGAAGACTCCAATTCTTCCTTTGCACCTATTAGAATGGAGAGATACTCTGCATTGTTAGGTTATTGTTGAGTTGAGCTTATGTTAACGATTTACACTGTTCCTGACACTGTGTAAGCTATTAAACCATTTAAACAAACAAAGAAAAAAAGGAGCAATGCCTCAATGTTTAAATATTTTTTGCATTGAATTAAGAAGGGCTGAATGAGAATAAGAGAGAAAAAAAAAGTGAAGTCCAGAAGACTTTGAATTAGAGATTCTCTTTGCGAATAAAATCTTAGATTAGTATTTAACTGCTAAGTGCTGTATCCTTTTAAACACTTAGTTTTGCTTCTGGTCTTAAGCAACTGATGCAACCTGACACACCACTATATCCACTGAGTTCATTCAGGCAACTGTTGTTGCTTCCTTCCAGTTTGCCTGTTGTTCTCATGCTGCCATTCGACTCCTCTTCATCCTTTCTAGTTAATTGAAGACTGATGATATTTTAAATAAAAGTTAATTCTCTTAACTGATACTTTATATTAAGCCCAGCAACTGACTCAGTGCCCAGACGAGGTCCAGAGATAGCTCCCCACAATGTGCCAGATTATTTTCTCCATTTGCTATGTTGAAGCAAGTAGTCTTTTCTGCTTTGTAAATAGACAACTGCAGAAAATATGTGGACAAAAGCTTCTTTTACCAGCCTAATTGCTTTCCTAGCTGTCCATTTCTCTGTGTACATCAAAGCTGTCAGACACAATGATGTGATGGACATTTCAGTACTTTTTTCCCCCATACACAAATCATCCAGTTTATGTGTAACACTGATAAAATGATGTCTGCCTTCCCAAGCTGGCTGAGCTGGGCGCATGGTAGAACTTTCACTTATGTAAAAGGAAAAGATGAAAACATCTACACTTACAGTGTCTTGGCTGCTAAAAAGACACTGAAGCTTTGAGTGTGCCTATGTCACTGAGACCTCAGGACAGTGCATTATAAAGCCTGGGGAAAAGTACTGTTTGGAGATGCTGATCAATGTTATGGTGTGAAAATTCAGTCATAAGAACTAATGACTGTCTCACTGACAGTAAAATTCTGAAATTTAGGGGCATTATTTCAAGTTTATTACAGAATATCCGAGCAATAAATTATTACCCCTAGTTTTTAGAATGAGCATCTCTCTTCCTGATAAATGAATAGCTCTTTGAGGTTTATGCACCTTTTCATACTTATCATTATAGTAGGGGTCATAAAAAGGGATTGCAGTGGCAGTGTGCTTTAAAACTTAAATATTTCTAAAAAAATGCATTGTACAATTCTCTGTGCATTCACCTTTTAGGGGAAAAAATGACATTCTTTCTTACAACTTCACTGCCTGTATAAACTATGGACCACCTATTCTTCCAGTTCATGTGAGCCTAGTTTCCCTGATATGAAAGAAACAGTTCTAAGCTATGTCAGACAAGGATCTGGCCTGGTCCATTTGATCCATGAAGTAATGAGTTTCTTATTGTTCAGTGGCTGTATTTTTTTCTGGTTTTGCATCATAGTCTTTGGAACCCTCCGTATTTACTGCTGGCCTCTCTTTTGTCTTCCCTTTAGTCTCTGGCCTTTCAATTCTGCTTCCTGTATTAATACAAGTCTTTATGTCATTGAAAATTAACAATACCAAAGCGGTGCCCTGCCAGAGCAGAGCTGATCAATGACCCAGGAGCAGCATGTTCCAGCTCAATGGTGCACAAGTCATTTTAACTTCCACTCTCCAGTGCTCAGCCTTCCAAAGCAGCAACCCTTTTGCCCGGTATATTAACTTCTGGAAACTCCTTGTTAATCACCAGGGCTATAGTTCCTGCTCTGAATTTTCTGTTAAGATCTGAGTGCAGCTTCTCATCAGGCTAAACCACTTTTCTTTTGCCTTTCTTTCCATCTTGTTGTGTGCTTTCAGTCAGATTAGCAGCACTGCTGTGGTGTTCTGTATAGTGGTGCTGTGATACAGTGCTGATAAACACAGGAAAAAACCCCTAACTACTGGAAAAAACACCATATATATAAGATGATCTTCAAAAGACGGAAAGCAATAGCATCACATGCAGACCTGAACTAGAGTTTATTGATGGGGCTAAGATCAGAGTGATCCCTGGACTTAGAGGGTGCAGGATATTCCCATGGCTTTGAAATTACCACATAGCAGTTTCACACACAGGTTCAGGGGACACTTGGTTTGGAGCTGCACGTTCCTTTACAGTCATCCTCAAAGTCTGCCTCCTTTCATCAGGGAATTCATGGAGATATGGGGTGTGAATGCAGAAGCAGTTTAACTACTGAGGCGAGAACTTTTCAGCTCAGATATTTCAAACTGTATTTCTGCCTACAAAAGAGGAAGTTATTTCAGATTTGGTCGAGGGAGACATTTCAATTTTTTTCTCAGCGAAAAATCTCTTTTTGTGATACTGATGGGATTTATCATTGTAGGAAGTAATAACTGGGGCTCTAGAGAAAGACATAATGCTGTTTCATGGAGGATTTGGGTATTTTGAAACTTGATCTTGCTCCAAGTCAGAAGGAAACCAAAAGTGTTTATGTTTTCAAGAAAGAAAAGGGAAACCTAATGCAAGGAGAGTCTGTTAAAGCTCTGGCAACCTTCTTCTGGAGCTGACCTGCAAGAAATGGGATGGCTTTCCACCATGTCTTTGCTAAGCTGGAATATTCATCTCAAGCATTCAAAAAATAACAAGATAAAAGAATTCCAAGGGGGGAAAGTTGTCTATAGGAATTTATTGACCACAGTGCAAACACTGCTTTTCACTGAAATCACAAGATACTAACTCTTTTCCTCAAGGGAAATTAGAGCTTTTCACACATTCTTCACTGGGGTGCTGAAAGAGGCAGGAGAAACAGAGGACTATCACATTTATAAATAGCTGAATTGAAAAAAAACAACGCATGGCAACACATAGTCTAGAGGCGTCTTATTTATTTTTTCCACTTTAGTGGCCTCATTTCCAGCCATGGATGCTCGGTCTGAATGGCCAGGCAGCACAGGCAGGTTGTAACGTGTGGCACGAGGCTGCAGTCACTGTCTCGATCCTCCCCAGCCTCCCTGTCCCGGGAAAAGGAATGCAGTCAAATTTATTGTCGTATTATAAACTCGCTGTATTGCTTCGCCAGGGTGTAGATCTTTTACAATAGAGTACAAGAGTCAGGACTTCTTTCCATGTGGTAACAGCGAAGGCGCAGTGTGGAGGGGGCTGTAGAGCTAGCTGCAGGGCGGTGCGGTACCCTCCCTCGCCTCCCCTCAGCCCCCAGTGAGGAGAGCTGGGCTGGACCAAGGACCATGATGAGAGACCATGACCAGGGATCGTGACCAGGGCCGGCAACATCCCCTGCCCTGGGGAAAAGCTGCAGCAGGGCCAGGCCCAAGGGCAGGGCCCCAGGGCTGGTAGCAGCCCTGAGGAGGCCTCCAGCCGGCTACTTGCTCACAGCTGCACCCACCCCTGCAGGACTGCCTGCCCAGGCACTGTGGGGTGTCCGCCTGGACAAAGGCAATGCCCTGGCACTGGTTCGGTATTTCTCCTTTCAGCTGCCAGACCGGTTCTAGAGGGGGTCTTAAATCCCCAGGTGATGATCCGCGGGACAGAGCGGGGATGTTTCCCTTCACCAAGGTGAGTTTCACAGCGGAGGCAGTTCATGGTAGCTTTCACCAACATGGTGCTCCACAGCCTCCCTGAAGCAGGCTGCGGTGGTAGCCCTGTCCCAGCTGGGCAGCAGCAAGCCGGTAGGAGCAGGGTGGGTTTGGGCACCCCCAGACCAGCCCACTGGCAGGAATGGGGTGTCTGCTGTGCCTGGGTCGGCTGTGGCACCTCGCCTCGCAGCCAGGAAAGAGGCAGGGTTTGCCCCGGCAGAGCCTTCCAATGCCCCTGGAAACATCATGGCCTATGGTGGTTCTTGTGGAGAAGCCACAAAACCAACCCATGACAAAGGAATCTATCATTAGCTTCAAACTGAGAATAAATAATACTAACAATATGTAAAGAGCATCAGCTGGATGTGGAAATGAACTGTCACTTCACTATGAAGGATATTCTTGCATATACAAGAACATAATTCACAACAATATCCTTAAAAAGACAGCAAGAATTTAAATGCATGTGTATGCTTAGGTATTTAATGCACCACACACACATCATATTTCTTTCATATTTTAAACACAAATCATAGCATCTTCTTTAATGAGGAGACATCTATGGCAACAGTGAATTTTTATGGCAAATAACACTACTGTGCCATGCTTCTTCATTAAAGCCCTGATTCAGCAAAGCATTTAAGCATATGCTTAACTTTAAGCATCTGAGTAATCCCCAAACTTTCTGGTGCCATGCACATGCTTAATATTCCCTAGATCCATAAGGAATTTGCTTGAATTGGATCATACATACCAACTATAACAACCCTTTACATACAGGATATCCTGCCTAAAACAACTGGTTAAAATGTTAGCTGCTTCACTAGCTCTGCATAAGTAATTTTAATTTTCACTACCTCTTTGATTTGTGAAGAATGAATGGGTATGCACACATGAACTCAAGACCTGAAAAAATGATGAAGGTAAAAAAAATAAAGGCACATTGTGGGTTCAGGACATCTATAATAAACCTGAGCTTCATCAGCATTTCTAAGTTTTTTTATCCAAGAAATATTGATTCATGTTTATTATATTTTATGGCACTTTACAACAATTTATAACACTTACATTAAGGAATAGATGGGCTGGGATAAAAGCCAATATGGGTATGAAAAAGATGAAGTGCTGTCAGGAATAGCAACTTTCAAGTGTCAGGTACAGCCCTTGTTTTTATACTTTATCTCACCTCTTTAATATATGATGGAAGGGTTTCATGATAAGTTTTAAAATACATATTCTAGGAAAAGATATGTAGAATGGCCATGTGAAGAACATCTTAGCAATTATATTGTTTCAATATAAAGCCAAATGTAAAATGCCCTCAAGGCATCTGTAACTAAAGAAGGAAGCCATAATAATTATTGAGCAGAACCACTATTGAAAATGTCCAAGAAACAATGAGCTTAGGTTTCAAAGATGAAGTAACCACTTTTTTCTTTACTACCAAAGCTGATCATCTTAGAAATCAAGAGAAATTAGTTAGAAAACCAGTTTTGTGCACAAAGTCCTTGTTGCTATGTTACCATAGATATTTATACAAGAGAGACTCTCCCAGTGTGAGCCAAAATCTGTTCATGTACATATTCATAAGCAGGTAAAAGAAAGAAATACTATGGAGTCTACACCACATGTTTCCTTTGGTCTGAACAATTACCTAGGCCAGCTGCTCTAGGATCAGCAGTCAGACACATTCAGTTTTGAGCTAAATGATGGGCTTTTTTAAATCTACAGTTCCAGCTGGTGGGCATGGTGCAGGTTCTCAGCAGTTCTGGAAGTGCTGAAGGATCCTGTGAAGCTGAAATACAGATTGACTCTGCTTTGTAAGTCTGCCTATAGTGCTGTGAATTGAAGAAATTGCAAGGTATAGGCAATGTTTTAAAAATGGATGTAGTACATCACTGTCTAATTTCATGTGCTTCTGCTATCTCCCATTCTTAATGGAGAAAGCAGTCTGTGAGAGAGGCACTGTGGTAATCCCCAGGTAATTAGAAAGCAAAGAAACATATTTGCTGTTACAGTCTGGAATAGTAGATTGGTTACTGCAGATGTTAGAAAAAGCTTACAAATGGTGAAAGCCCCAATCTGTAGTATATGATGTCTGCTCCTCATTGCTAAATTCATTCTTTGACATTCCTTGATTTGCTCTGTCTTAAGGACATTGGATTTTGCCTTTGAGCTTTGCCCATCTATTTGTCACTTTTCTGTGGCCACCTTGTGCCCCTTTGTCACCTCTGCACATCTTTCTGGAGGTCTATAGGGTAAAAGATATGAATGTCAGGCATTTTCCAATTTGGAAAATGCTAACCTAACTGGAGCCTTATAGGTTTATTACCCTGTGAAGACAGCCTATGCTTTAAATATGTAAATGTGCAACAAAATGATAAAGAAACAGTGTACATTTGGCTCACTTGATTCATTAGTTTGGTGGCATATATTCTGGGAGCATGCTATATTTTCAGTGTCATCAGACATGAAATGACAGTGTGAGCAGCATCTAAATACCAGCCTATAAATTCTAGCTTGTATGTTTGAGTACATTCCAGAAGCTGGCTTTAAAATTATTATTGCAATGAAAGTTTGGGTTCTAGTCTTACAGCCGGATCATAGTACCCAGGAGTCTTGCATCTGTTCATGGTTGTATCCTTTTTTCTCAGTCACAGCAGTTCAGTGGTCCACCTACACGGAGCAGAATGTAAGACTGGGGCCCAAATTTATGCACCATCTGCCCTTGGTCATGCATGCCAACTTTTATAAAAATCAATCACTGTGTCTCTCTGAAGAGTGCCACATGAAAAATGCCCCCATGTAAGTTTGGAACTTACTCACAATGAAACATTCTTTTTTTAATTATCTGATACTGGATATAGTGTTTTTTTTCTTGTACTAATATTCAGCATGACATTATTTTGGGTGGAAGATGGCAACTCAGCCTGAGGCATGGCAAAATAGCCTGAAACACACCACCTGCTGTGCCCCATTGCTTTAATATTGTACTGTTTAATAAGAAAATGACCCCAAGTGCTTGGATGACAACTCCAAAATGGACCATAAATATTCTGTACATAAGGAAAAGCTGAAAGCTAAAGTACACTGCATAATATTGCTATGGTGCAAAAGGGAATAGGAATACATTCAATTTGCTTAAGTATCTAGTAGTGACAGCCACTAACATTTGTTTAGGAAAAACACCAAGTGGATGTCTGTTTGTTAATAAATGAATGAAAAGAAATATGGGTTGCTGTGCAAATGGACATTAGAGGAGCACAGATTTTGGTTTGATGTATAAGACACATAAAGAACCCAATTCTGGGCACTGCTAAGTGATTCTTGCAAAATGCTGAGCCCCTGCTAATTTCAGTAGGAGTTAAGCAAACTCAGCACCTGGCAAGGATGGGTCTATCTATATTTAAATATGGCATGAACACTCATCCAAGTGGATTCACTTATGATAAACTGATGCAGCCTAGAAATTACATGTTTGGTTAAATTGGGGTAATCACAAAGAGGGAGACGCTCAAATAAGCAGTGATAATTGGTACAACAATGTCTGTTTCCTCCTTCTGATCTTGGGTCCTCCCTGAGGATTGTCTCTGAGCCTGCATTAAGAGAAAGCATGTGACATTTTTTGCAGCCTTTGACACCAAGATGACCTTTCCCTAGGTTGCTCATGAACTCCTGCTGACATCAAGCCTGCTTTTTACTGTACAGGACCCTTTATCCACCAGACATTCATAAACAATATTGAATAATATTCCTGATCAATTATTAGAATGTAAAAAAAAAAGTTTGGCTGTTATGACAAACGACTGAATAGTTCATAGGGAGTAATTTATTTGACAAACAAACAGGAGCTTTTATTCTGGTGATCCAAGCACTTTTTAAAAAATGCATTCCTCACTTGAAATTACGCGTTCAGTTGCTACAAATAAGTATTGGTTGTTAGATTGTCCTCAAGACATCTGTCATGAGCATGTGGCATTTAAACCTGCTGGACACAAGGGCCAGGGGTCTGTGTTTTGCTTCCCAAGCTGATATGTGTAACTCTTGAATCTAGCTCAATATGTAAAAGTAGGTTCACTACACTGTTCCTTCATACTTTCTGATTTTTTGCAAAAACATTAAAAATAATAATTCTAGGTCTTGCTAAGCTGTTAGGGAACTTGTTTCCTACAACATTCAGGGCAATTAAATACAGAAAGAGCACAGATGTAGTCAGGACAGATGGAACGTTTATCTTTTTTCCCAAATATCTACAGAGCAGTTTCTGACGTGTTCACCTCTGTTTAATCAGTGATGTTCTCAATATTTTATCACTCAGAGTCTGAAAGAGCACGGTGTTACACACTGGGAGATATTCCCAGAACTGTAAACTCCCACCAAAATTACAAGTGGGATTTCCATCACTCCATACAAAAAAAAAAAAAAAAAAAGGAAAAAAAAAAGATAAATAAATTTTTAAAAGCAGCTGAGCAAAGCCAAATATGTATGTAACTGCATACTTAAGTATTCCCTCGGAGGATCTGTGTAGCCAGCAAATGCAAGGCACCAACATCTGCTGTGGGAACATGAGGCCTTAGCGTGGGCAAATTGAAACAGGCCATGTGAGGCTGAAGTTCATGTTGCTTGTGCTGGTGACTCTCTGTTAGACACCTTGACTCTAGGTTATCTCAAAGGTACACATGCTGTTTGGCACATGTTCCTAGTATGCCAGAGTTTAAAAAATAAGGTGTAGTGAGTGATGCATGAAAGAGGCAGTATTAGGCTACCCTGAAGTATATTTTCTTTGCAAATGTATATCTTCTGGCTCTATGCAGAAAATGTGCTGCCTGGTAATAGGTGGCATCACGGAGAGGAGCAACACTAAGTACCTGTTGAGAAAACAGGAATAAAAGCAGACAGTTAAGACATTGCCACTTCTGCTTGAATTTGCTTTTAATTCTGTACATGCTGGCCCCTGCAACAAACACCTTTCCATAAACTATAGTTCATTATCCTGATGAAACTCCTTCCTACAGTTTCTTGCAGTGTATTTACAGTGCAATTATCCTTCCTTGCCATTCATGTTTGTGCTAGCTGAGTATGTCAAGTCAGTTTAAAGTAAAGCCAGACAGAAACATGGGTAAGGCTATGGTCAGCTCCAGTTTCTAGGGGTCTTTCCCGTATCTTCTGACCTCCTTTGTGGAGCCATCCCCAGAGCAACAGGGTGGCACAGAGCCATTCAAGGAACTTTGTGCCATGCCATTGCAAGGAGGAGTAGGTACTTTGTAACTGCACAAATATGCAAGTGTAGGAACATCCCACTGTTGAAGGACAGAGGTCCCCACTGCAACATGAGGTAGCCCTAGGTCACCATCTGGACTCTTACCCTCACAAGCAGTGGTGCTGAGGAAGCCACGTGAGTCTGTGAAGTTGTGAGGCTCCAGTTAGAGCAACAGCATCCAGAACAGACAAAATATCCCCTTGCAACCATTTCTAAGTGTGTTTGTCCAGATTTTGTTCCTTGCCAGTATCTTTCCTAAAATCACCTCCCTATCTCATTCTCTGATGTTGGATTTTACATTGCTGGTACTGTAAATACTTTCTGGCATTTCTGTTAGGCTGCTTGGGTGAGTCACTGTAAGAAAATGGTTATGTGGCAGGGAACTGCTGTCCCTCTTTCAGTGTGCTGCTGTTCCAGTGAATGCACCAGCAGGGGAAATTTGTGTGGGTGATGTCTGCATCACCTCTGTGGTCTCCACTCCTGATCCATGGCATTCCAGCTGTGAACATCATTCTTCCTCATTGCATGTTTGCCTGCTTGAATGTGGATGATTTATTTTAGCATCATTTGTATGTACTCTCACTTGCTTCCCATTCAGCTTGCCTTTAACAACTCCAGTAAATGCAGACTCTTCTGTGTTGGTGTCTTTTGTCCCAAACCACTCCACCTTCTTCGTTGTTGCTTTGTTTGCATTTTTCTGTTTGGTTTTGTTGTTTTTTTTCCTCTTAGTAGAACATAACATATCACTTGTGTTAGGAGAGAACTCTTCTACTTCCATTACTATGTGGTACAAAATCTGTTCAACAAGACCTTTCTAGATTTGATTATAGATAGCTGGTATCACCATCTTTGATGGAAATCAACTGACACAAACAAATTCTTAAAGGAAGTTGTTAATGAGATTTGAGCTGAAAGGCTCTTCTTTGGACTTATATACATTTCTCAGTACGTATTGTCACAACAGCTGTATGATCACAAAGAGCCATTGATAAGCCTGGTACAGGCACTTGATCAGCTATTTTACTATTATCTTCATTCTCATGGATCAAAAAAAAAACCTATTGGCTTGATCATTTTAAAATTACACAAGTTCAAAAAAGTATATGCTGAGTGATTTAAAAGCTTTCTTTTTAAATCATATATAAATTAAAAGCTGCCTAATTTTAAAATGTATCTTTGGCTGAGGTACTTAATGTTGAAAAGTGGTTACTCAGCATGTAAAGTACCATAAGTACTTTTCATAAGAATTTTTATGACATAACAGATTTTTTAAATGGTTATTTACACAATAGTTCCTGATGGCTTGCCATTATAGTTTATCAGATCAATAATCAATGTTCTTAAAAGTTGCTTAATTCAAATTTATGTAATCCACGTTATAGAAAAGATCAGGTAATGTATAGTTACATCAGAAAGCTTAATAGCTCCTTTAAACTGTTAAGGTTTAAAGTACACTACTTGCAGTCTTGTGTACTTCTATGAAGGCCTTTTCCATTATTTAAGTCCCTTAAAACCCAAAGAAATTAATGCCACCACACTTCACTAACGTGCTGAGAAGTCATCTCTGATGACAAGTTTTTAAATGGCAAGGGGGGCAGGGTATGACACAGATTTATCTTTAAAAATATGTCGGATTGAAAGACATGGGTTTATAGGTTTTTTTGTTTCCTCTAACTCCACTGTACTGGAGTGTTGGCTCACAACTGCTGGGTTCTCAGTTGGAAGATTTCATGGTCTGTACTTTGTTCGTCAACTGTATTTTAACTAATGGCAAGAATGCCTACTGCCCAACTAGGTATTCTTTGAACTTTTAAATTGAAATACCTTAGATACTTGGCTTAATAATAGTTTAGTGCCTTAAAATTACAGACTTAATGTTTATACTGCAAGCTCTGTCATGCTACAATTGAATATGCCCATTAGCATGACTGGAGCAGAAGCTTACTTCAAGAGAGATTCTTTCCCACTAAGGATTTGATCTTTAAATCTGAAGTCGTGAGAGAGCAATTCCATTTGATTTTAGTGGGTTTCAGCAGGTGACTAATGATACTTGTGGGGACGCCACAGGGTCAGGTCTTGTTTTGGCTGTTGTTTAAATGTCAGCACTTGTCAACAGTTATCACAGCAGTATTAGGGACCTGTACTTTTTCCTTACGGTAAGGATACCATATATTACACATGATGATGGTTAGCAAATGCTGACTTCTGCTCTATCCTTTTAAATGTTTGTTGAGGCACCCAACAGTTCTTTCAGAAGTGCAGCAGTCACAGCTGTGCCAATTTGATGTTTGCTAACATCATGCTGTTGAACTTTCAACTGTACAAAAATGAAGAGGGAAAAACAGAAAAAAAGCATGATTTTTCTTCTCCCCACCCCCAATAACAACTGTAATTGCCACTGTGGAAAAGTCTATAGCAAAGATGTTCAGGCATATATTGGGAAGGAGAATCTTACACAGCCTCAGTGTGGATTTCTGTTAAATTTAAGCTGCAGCCAGCCATACAGAAAGAGTTGTCTTGCCTCAGCCCAGGCCCCATGTCCCCACAGTTCACATGGCTTTAGGAATGCTTTGGCCACAAAATTAGTTTGGTCAGCTGATGTGAATGAAAACTGATTAGGGAAAAGATGGCAAGAGAAGACAGAAGTGGAAAACTCTTTTGTAACAGAGATGCCCTTTTGGGACACTGCTGAGAAAATGGAAGCAAGTTGTAAAAGCAGAGAGGCTAGAAGAGAAAGGCTAGGGAACAGACACTGCTTGACTTACAGGGGAAGCCATGGGTAAGAGAGAGACCTTAACTTGCTGTCGATTCAGATTCAAGGATTACTTCAGAAGTGTTAGGAAATTTAATCAATAATGTGTGCAAGTGCCATATTTTATGTGTTTGTATGTTTCTTGAGTCAATTAAGGCAAGCTGATGTAAGATACGGCTGGAGTTTAGAACCCTTCAAAGGTCGTATTTCTGTTTGTTTCTGTTGCCACATGTCCTGGAAGAATGAACTATAATCCTAGTTTACCCTGCGTAAATAGGGTTGTGGAGCCTAAAAATATAGAAACCCTTTAAGTCCGGTTCTTCTGCAGGTGTTATGAGTTCACACTAAGAATCACACCGATGAAGTGAGGGGTAAAGAGTGAGGATGTACGGAGAGGGTGAATCAGTTTAAGGCTAGAGAACACCTGAATCCCTTGCTCTGAGAGTACACGTGGGGTGTACCCCTTTCCCAGGGAAGTGACTGGAGCTTTAAGAGACGAAAGAAAAAAAAACCAAACCCAAAAAAACCCCAAATCCTTGGCTTCAGGAAAGCTGTCTCCAAGAGATATTCGAGACTAGTTGGATCCCACACTCTATACAGAGCAACTGTTTCACCCATAGTCATTTATATAATTATAACCTTGCTTCTCCTTTCACCTTCAGAGTGGGAGGTTTTGTAATTCTTGCTAATTTCAGACAGATCTCCCACTGTTTCATGAGGAACACTTTATATAACACAAGTATTTCTGTGTGGCTAATGTTTTTAAAGCTGTGCTTGAATTTTTCATGGATGATAGGTCATTTTCTTTCCTTCAGCAGCTGAAAGAAACCAAAGACTTAGTACTGCTCACAGTTTAAAAGTTTGGCCATTTCTGGCAGCAGATAGGGCAGGGCCTAGGCCCAGTGAAAGCTTTACTGGTGGCTTTGTTTAAGTTGATGTTGGCTGGATAGTCAGTGCTTGAACCAATGAATTATAAAGGACACCTCAGTTCCAACAAAGACAGCAGGAACTGAGAGACAGTCGCAGGGTGTGTAGTGGTATGCAGCAGTTTAATACAGAGATATCCAGGCTAGTTCAGGTATCAGGGAATTACAAGTGCATCAGCATGGTCTCCTGATATTTCTGGGATAACACTCAGCTAAGATGCATGAGGTGACTCCAGTAACGCAGGTATGTCTACGTACTGTGTCATACAAACTTACCCTCAGGTTCGAGTACGACATGCTCAGCAAATTCAGGTTATATGTATGTATTTATGTTTTCACTGTAAAAACAAAGCATAAGTGCTGATAGTTGTCCACTTTTACTTTTTCACTGCAATCAGGCTGTAGTTTCTTGTCTTGTTCTTTCCCTCCCCAGCAATGCTTTTGTTTGTCTTCCCTGCTTTGGCTGCTCTTTATCAGTGTTTGGATGAAGACGAAATCCAGGAAATCCTTGTTTTGTGCTACCAGTTTGCCAGGATCTGAAACTATCTTTCTCCTATGATATCAATAAAACCAGTAGTTGGAGAAAAGGTACCCAAAATATTTTTTCATAAAATGAACAAAAAAAGACACAAAGAGTAGGCAGAAAACAGTCAAGTACACTATGAATCACTGCAGGGATACAAACAAAATTTCTTAATGATAGAGTTCTCACTGATAAATTCTGTTTGGTTTTGCCTCCAGAGTTGTCTCTGCTAATGACAAGCAACTCTGCTTGGAACTTATTTGCATAAGTTCCACTCATCCACACCGCATATGAGTGGATGAGAGAAAGCAAGCAAGCAAGCAAGCGAGGCTACCCTGGGACTGTATCCCCATGACAACCTCATTTAATGGATTACTAGGAACCAAGATAATATTGAACGAAAAGTCCCTTCCAGTATGGCTAGTGGAGCACCAGTGAGGACATTGTCACATAGCACTACTACAGTCAGCAGGGAAGAAAGATTTGAAAAGAGACCCATGGATGGGATAAGTCTGATTAAATGTAGATCTCTATATTTGAGTCAAGCAACTTTCCCTCCATTTAGTAGTGGGAAAAACATGAGTCTTCATTTGTCCAGATGGATTTCCCATTAAATAAAATTCTAATGGGAGACTTTAGTGATTGGTTCAGATTTAAAATTTAAACTAGAGATACCTAAATTAAGGTGAGGTAAATATTGTTTTAGTTCCCATTGTCAATTCTCCACTATACTGGAAAGTAACTACCCAAAAACTCAGAGATAAAAAAAGCTGTTTTGAATGAAAACAGGCACAAAAAAAGTGTCATATCATGTCAGTGGCATTGCTACACTAAGTCAAATCCTCCTTCCCCTTAGACTGCTGAAAACATAAGTGCGAAAAGTTCCATCAATGTAAAAAGATGCAGGTGAAGACCCAGAAAATGAGTTGTCTATTTCTTTTTGATTAACTGACCTGCCTGATTCACAGCCAGCTGTGAATTGAGATGTGTTTATTTAATGGATTAATCATTTTAATAATTAATTTTACATTAGATAAAACTACAATTCAACATCTATGTCACACTTCAAACTCACAAGTAACTGGTTGCAAGGTTTTGTTCTAACACTAGTCAGGTCAGATTCCCCAAGATGTTTGTAGAAGTGGTTCTGTTGAGGCAGGTAGGACTGCTGAAAATATGAAAAGCAAAGCAGGGCTTGGTATGTAGTTAGTTAAATGACACTCAGTTGCTTAGTGGATTATAGGATATGTCTAAACTGTAGGACATGGACCTGGAATCCTGCCATGTCTGAGCTTCACATCAGAATGAAATCCAGGCATGTTCCTTTCTGTCTCAGTCTGAATGGCACCCTGGTGTCATGGAAGAGGAGAGAATTTGGAAGCTGTGATGCTTTCTGACAGGTCCCCAGTGTAAATGACTTGGCATGTGGACAAAAAGGTGCACCACCTTGCAGATCGCATATAGTTGTGGGAATCATACCTGTTGTGTTCAGCCTCTGCTCATGGTCATGTGGTAATAATTAAGTTGTTTTCATTTACTGTCTGGGTATGTAAAAGTGGTTAGATTTAAAGTTTATTTTTCCTCATGTTGGCTGGTATCTGTAGCACATGCATACGCAAATCACTGCAACAGCTTCTGAGAAGAGATGCAAGTATTTAATGTGTCATGAGTATTAACTTCTCCCATAAGCATGGTCTGTTTGGTCTGGAGAAGGCTTGGAGTGCAGGAGGTGAGAAACTAAAGAAAAGTTTGTGCTGCTTGTGGGTTGCATGGCTAAAGGAAACATTCAGCACTTTGGGCTGCCAGTTTCCTTAAATGCTAAGTTAATAAGAAAAGGTTTTGACTTTCTTTTTCTGAAGAGTAATATAAGCCACCAAATCGGAGGGCCATGACTTGTCCATAATCAGCAGGATTTTTCAGTTGTACTAAATCTCTATCAGCATAAATCAAAGCAAGTAACCATAAGTATATTGTGAAGATTCCCCTGTCTGGAGTTCATCCAGCACCTGCAAATGCTGTTCTGCATTTCCAGCCTTCCTGTTCCTTCAGTCAATCCAGTATCCCACCTTGCAAAAGAGCTTCTTCGCTAAGCACCCATGTTGAGAGAGGGGAAGGTGAAACTGATATTAACCCCTCATATTCAGGGGATTAGGCAGTTTGTTCCTGTGCAACTAGTCCAGAAGCTATCATGCTGAAATACTTTTTATGAACTCTAAAGGAACTTATTTCAGTTGAATAATGGTTAATTTACAGCCAGAGCTTAAAAGGGCAGAAAAAGATAGCAGCACAATTGGGTTCAGTGCATGATGGGGAAAAATAAATATCTCACAGAAAGAGACATCTGAAATTCAGATCACATTGAGATGCAAAGAAAGCTGTGAAAAGCAGTAGGAGGGTGATTGTATTCCAATTAGATTTCTTCTGCTCATATAAAACAGTCTTGGACTGAAAGTTAATCATCTGATTTATGGATCTTGGGAGGAGTGAAACCCTATGAGCTCCTGAACAATGAGAGACAAATGAGATGGAGGGGAAGAAAACTGGAATATTCCTGAAACTGTGCTTCTGGGGAAAAAAACAAAGATAAAGTCTAAACATGCTCTTGGTTTAAAAATTTACCTTACTGCTATCCTCATGTTCTTGCCATACAAAGAAGTTGCCTTGCTTGGCCAAGGCTGTCAAAAGCAGCTTATGATTTCATGTGTCACAATCTTTAGGGCACTTGATAAATATATTTCTACAAGGTTTCTGCAAGACCTTCCAGAATTATGTTGCCATGGTGGGTTAGTTCATTTATATGATTGGTTATAAGCAATCTGACATCTGATCTGGGCTTGGGTCACACGTAAAAGCATGTGTATTCTTTAGCTGAATCCTTTTAAAAGCATTCCATGGACAAATTATATGAAGATTACTGTCAGCCAAAAGGGAACAAGAGGATTCTTGTAAGAGCTGTGCTCCGTGATAGGGTTTGGAGCACTGTCAGGTCAGGGACAGGAGGACTGCCTGGCACCAGCTAGGATCCATTTATATGCTCTTATTTTTCCTTCAATTAATCCATCAGTAGCTAGCCCTCAGAAATGTAATACCAGGGGCATTTGTGAAATGAGCAACAGAATAGATGTGATTGATATATCATAGATGCCATTTCTTTCTGCCATTCTTGGGTTTCAGCCTTCTGCACAGACCTGCTGCTGGGACTGATGCAGCAAAGCTGAGTCCAAGCAGGACAAAACTTACATTGGTAGATAGAGAACAGTACTCTCAAAATTTTTCAGCTATGCTCTCGTTACATGAAGACATATACGCATAACTGGTAAGTCATTGCCATAGTGAGGCTGCTTACGTAGAAGTATTTATAGACAGCATTTTCTACCAAGATAGACAAAATACTTTTCTTCATTGGATAATACTAACTCTTCCATTTCAACCCAAAGCCACACTATCTCTAATTTGAACCTAGAGTCTCATTTCTACCACAGTGCAGTACTGTGTCAGCCTGAACATTTAATGGGTTATTTAACCGGATTACAGTTCAGGATGCATGTCTGGCCTGAAGGCCCAGACGTCCAGGTCAAACCTCCAAGTTTTCAAGTTGAGGTCTGGCCATCAGTTATTAGTAATTTTTACACCTTTAGTGGACATGTTCTGACCTGAAGTTCTTTACAACCTCCAGGTGGGGGGGAATGCTCTCTTTTTACCAATAAAGGTGGCTGTTACTGTGACTTTTCCCCTAGTTTCTGTGTCAGTTTGCACAGAGTGCTGAGACAAGGTCAAAATCTCGATCCTGATTTTCAGTACATTTCCTGGTCTGCATATCAAATACCTAGAACCTTTTCCAAAGAGCTGTTGATAACCTTCCATCTCAACTTTCAGACCCAGTGCAGCTTCCCATCTTGCAGTGGGAAAGGGCCTGCTAACTCCTTCTCAGCCAGAAACACACATTGACATATGCGTTCGCATTTTCTTCGGCTACTCGACTCCTGTGCAACAGGAAGCAGAGCTAAGTCGATAATTGATTATTTCTATATTCTTAATAGGGACTATTTATAGTCAGAAATTGTCTTTAGCAGCCATCTGTTCCTTATGCTGCTCCATACATGCCCTCATCCCTAACCTGAAGTAACCATATTTTCTTCAAGGAAAGGGGGTTTAAATATTCATGCTGGCTAGGTCCTCAATAAAGTCTTAATTGGTATCACAATTTCCCACACAAAAGTGGTTTGTTCCTTCTTTAGACTTTCAGCATTTGAAATATTTACTATAGTCAATGAGGGCACATCTCACCTCACAGGAGAGAAAATCTATTTCTTGAAAAAAATTTCATGTGTTCAGGCTTGCTTTTCTGAAGAACACTGAAACTTCCACCATTTGAAATGCATAAAGCAACTTATCCAAAGAAGCACTTTCAGCATGTTAGACTAATACTGTATTTCTTGTAACTGTGATTGTGTTTCCATTGTGGTCACAACAGGGAAAGTGTAGAAATCTTGATGATGGGAAAGCTACAGTCTCTCCTGTTTTGAATTCTAAGGTTGTTAAGTCATCCCTTCTTTCAGATGGCTGAGACCTGAGGACTTGAATCAGCAGCTCATGCACAGGCATCCTGTATCATTTGAGATGTCCTAAGGTAGATATCCAGCCTGGGACTCAATTAATGCTCCATATGACCACAAGCCTTTGGCTGTATCTGCCAACCTTGTGAAGATGCTCCCAACATTCAAACTGAACTGAACCGTGAACCCTGAACCCTCTTCCCCCAGCTGCACCACCTCATCTCCTGCTCCTCAAATGGAGCAACAGACACAAAGAGCTAAAATGTTGATGCAATTCATGAGCTTCCTTCTTCAAAAGAAATTGTACACCCCACCACCTAGTCATAGCAATCTGCTGAACAAGCACCGAGTGTAGACCAATAAACGAAAGGAAACTGAGAGGTCAGTACAGGTCATTATTTTCACATACCTTTGAATAATGAGGGCATCACATGTCAGCCAGAGGAGAACAAAATGTCACATTCTCCAGCAAAAGGTCATCATCGGTCATAGGTCACAGAAGGGAGGCCAGGAAATAACCTATGAGGTTAGGATGAGTGCACAAAGAAAGGGCAACAAATGTCAATGAAAGCATGCAGCTGTTGAGAGATGAAACAACTGAGGCACCCTTTTGTGCTGACATAGGCTTAAAAAATGTCTTTGCTGACATTTTTTTTTTAACTGGCACTTTTATAGGACATTGACATTAATGTACCCAACTCTGAATTAGCTTCTTCTGAAAGCAACAGTTTGGAAGTTAAGTGCAGCATTTTCCAAAGAATCATAAGCATGACATTTTTATTTCAAGTGATTGATGTTACAGTGGACTTCTAGCACCAAATTCAAGTTTCATTCTCAATCCTTGCATCTGGGCAGTGTGATAGCAATCAGAAACAAATGGAGGTGACAGTCTGCATTGCAGTAAGGTCTTTTGGAAATTCTTTTTGCCTTTACCAACAGTCAGATGTGTCATTCCATGTTTAATACATAGCATTGCATTCATCTGATTGTTTGTTTTAATTCATGGATTTCAGAAAGGTTGATTTCAGAGTTGCCCCTGAAGTGATGACAAGCATTTGCAGGTCAATGATACAGTAAAATGATAACGAATAGTTTAGGAATATGTGGAAATATATCCAAAGTGAGAGACTCCCGCAATTTCTGATGAGAGTTGCATACTTGACTCATCTGTCTTTCACTTTTTCCCCGAAACAACAGCACAATACTATTTTCTCTTGTCATTGTGAGTGTAAACCTGACAGTCTTACCATCATGAATTAACATGATGATGTCAGGAACGCACATTAGATGAAGGACTGCTACATCTCCCATACCTATCTTACTGTACAACACATGCAAAGATGCTGTCAAAAAAAACAAACCTCAAAAAAGCTTTGCACTGATATGTCCATTGTGGTTGGGCAACTCTGTAGGATGAATGCTATAAAAAATGGCTTAACTCATGATGAAATGCCCATTGTGCAAGTATTGTATATTTACATTACATTACACTAAGTTACATTAAACAGAAAAAGCACGATCCAGAGATAGGAGAATGGTAAACTGGAAATACAGGATTGTTGCCTCTTGTTTTAAACTTTTCCAGTTGGTTATCATACGACATAAGACTAAGATAAAGACCTTCTCTGTGTTTTGGTTCTGCTCCCTGAACAAAGAACACTGATATCTGGTGTGATCTCTTTGGAAACTCTCAGGGGATGCTAACTTCAAAATTACTCCTGTTGCTGACAGGGCAGTCAAGGTTTTTTTCAGAATACCTGAATAATTGGTTTCTCAGTTCACTTTATGTTTAAGAATTTTTTTAAAAATAAAACAAGAAAGCACCCAAACTCAAGAGTTCCAAGAAAGAACTAGTTTTCTTGGTTTTATTTGTCATTGGCTACATATTTCTAATCTGAATTCCACCCCCACACCCCTGTTTTTTCTGATAAATTTTGAAAAGCCATGGGGTTTTATTGTTTTTTCTTGAGGTTGGCTTTAGTTTTGCAAAGATGCAAACACCTGCTCAGATTTGCGTACCTCTAATAGTCGTATTAAAGCCACAGAACTAACTCATTGCGCTCTCTCCAGAATCTTGAGGTCAGTGCTTTTGCCTCTCTCTGTAACAAGACAGGATTTTTCCCTGTAAATTTCAGCAGAAGTAGAGTGCAGAAGAGCTAAGCATCTATGCAAATCGGAACATGGGGCACAGGCTGCATAATCATTCCATCAGACTGCATTCTGACAGGGATTATTTACAAGCTCTATTTAGTTTAATTATGTTTTCTACCTATAAACTCTTCCTTATTTTGGGTGTGTAATTGTCCACCTGAGAAACATGCCATGCTTTTGGCTGCCAGGTTGACTGTCTGATTTATAAGCAGAGAAAACGCTTTTCAGACAGCTTTAAATGAAGTATGTTTGCAAGAGTATTTGAGTTTAGAATACTCTTTCTCCAACACACCTTTAAATAAAAGCCACTCTGATCAATGTTAGTAGAAGGGAGGCAGAAGCATGGTCAACTGTGGCTGAACTGGAGTTTCAGAATCTGCAAGCACTCCCAAAAAACATTTCCCGTTACTCATTCCATCTATGCGAAATTCTACTCTCAGTAAGCTTAAAGGTTCTAGGGATTTTTTATTCTGAGTATGTGCAAAGCTATATCCAAGAAAGCTCCTTTCCATTACAGTGTTATGTTTTTCCTACTCTTTTTAAACAGATCAGAATTACAGGCAAAATGAATTAGCTTTAGGGTTTCTGAAGTTAATAGTCTATGCATCAGAGATTTGTATGTTTTTATTACTTAAGACCAAAATATGGTAATTTTGGTTAGAAATGTTTTAGAAAAATATCCTCCAAATCCCAGAGCATTCTTAATTCCTTTTTTCTCTTTTGAGAATAGGCTTTGCCAAGCCTAATTCTGATTCAGCAAAATCAATAAATAAATAAGATTGTCTTTAAGTTGCAGAAAACTGCAATCAGTATGCTGCTGTGACCCATTGAACAACCAAAGGGCACTGTCCAATTCAGTCCCATTTCATTGTCATTACTGTTATTATGGTGACTCTGGGCTACACCCAAAGAAGGTGAGTCAGAACTCTACAATAAATATTGTAGATCAAATGCTGAAGAGGCTTTGCCCTTACAAGCACATTATATAATACTAAATATATATACGCAAGTGCTGAGTTAAAAAGAAGTCAGTGACTTTAACATGTCTTATCTATATGGAGGTCATTGAACTTTCTTTGAAAAGTCATTTTTTTCTAAAGCCATCTGCTTTTCTCATGATTTTTGCCCTCCTCAACCCATATAAAATGGATGTGTACTCAATCTTGAACTAAGCATTCTTGCAATGATTGAGAAATGTCTAAGGTCAGAGCTTACAAAAAATTCATAAGGGAAGCAGCAGGCATAAAAGAGAGGTGTTTTTTTAAGGGGAGTTCATGAGCCTCTGTATGAATTGGGCATGACATATTCATGTTACTGACTTCATTTATTTAATGTGGCTCCAAATAATTGATACCCGTACAGTGATAAAAGTACAGAGACTTCACTGCCAGAATTGCGATAACGAAGAGCCTCCCTGCTGATTCCATTCATGGGGCTGCTAGTCTGCTGGGAAAGACCTCTGATGAAAACTGGGATGCAGCAAATGCCGTAAAATAATCAAAGGCACAAAGACCTTTACCTGAGGGGAGCTTGGTCAGGGAGTGATTCAGGGTGGCAGAGGGAAAAGAGGGAAAATTACATTAGCTGATAAACCAGGCACAGCTTGTAAAAAAATAGTGAGGACCATGTTATATGCAGAAATCTGCTGCATCTTTGGAACAGAGTCCAATTATGTGGCTTCAACAGCTAGTTAACTGATATATCAACAGTGCTTCTTACCTTGCTGAATGTAGTTCAAACTTACTTTATCTTCATCTACCAGCCATTTGTTCTCTCCGCCTTAGATTGTGAGCTCTCAGAAACAGCAGCTGTCTCTTTATTATATGCTTAGCACAATGGGCTCCCCATTTGGGCTATAGAAAATAATCATCTAGGCTCAAGACAGCCATACGAGTGCCGAAACACAGTTGATGTCAAGAGTCCTAGAGAGGAACTGAATATTAATATGAATCTAAAATCCTTTCTAAGCAAAAATCTCATTTGTCAAAGCTGCTCATTTGCTTCACTTCATGTAAGTGTGTCAATGGCTGATTAAAATTCATAAATGTGCAGCAGAGCTACTGGATAAACGTTGAATTATTGTTTACATATCAGAGTGCACTGAAGGCAGCAGCCTAGATGTGAAAAATTGTGTCAAGAGGAAAGGACCACGGAATGAGTCACTGTCAAGACAGACTCACCAAACAATCCACAATGTCCCTGTGTAAACTCTGCTAGTGATTAATGATCTGTTACAATACAATGAAATAAATAAAATGCCTCTTATTTACAGCCCATGTTTACATAGCTTCAGCTTCCAGCGACTGCATGTCTTGATGATTTTTTTCCTGCTATATAAAAGAGTTTCTGCTTTCAGAAATAATTTCTTTGTGTGGTAATGGTGAACTATGATCAAACTGCCTTAATTGCACTTGCTGTGCCTTCTCTTCATTACATCTATGTTATTTAGACATCTTTATGTCTTCAGTAGTTTGGATTCAAAATTTGGATCATAGCACTGTGTCGTTCTTCCAGTCTTGAAGTTACCATGCAGTGTTTAAAGTGAACACCATCCCGTGTCTTCAGCTACTCTTCCAAAGCTGCTACTTCAGCAGCTCTAATGAAAACTTCTTATGAATAATGCTTTATTCATCTTAAAGCAAAATGCACTTTAGGTGAGTTCACAGGCACCTACAACTCCCGCAAATTGTGATTGTTGAGATGTGCCTGCAGAAGGCAAGGTTACAGCTGTAGCACACAGCTATGGGTCACACATATTGAAGCGGACAAAGAATTAGAAAAGGCATTCTATCAGTGGAGTTTAACTTGATTTTTTAATCAGGTACACTTGGCATGCAACATTATTTAAATTGGACAGATGAGCAATTGCTGAATAGTGCTATATCTATGCTTGCGAAAGAGACTTGCAAAAATGGTGTGAAAAGGAATAGCTGCAGGGATGAAAAAGATGGAGCTTCTACAAATGTGGCTCAGAAATGCCACTGTACTTTGAGAAAAGGGTGCAGAAAGAGCTGTTTACAGCACTGAATATGACAAAATCTCAGTATGGGACAGAAGAAGTGCGGCAAACGTAGAGACATCTTCCCACAGCTGAGTGAGAACAAAAACATCAACACAAACATGCAACAGTGAACACTGTGTGCCAAACAAATATTGCCACTAAGACTGTCCTGGCTGCCTTTCTGTTGACAGAGCTTTCTAATACAGATGAAGTAAATTTGGGGAATAAAGGCACAGTGTGATGTGAATGTAGTGATACAGCTGTCCTCGTCTTTATTCTTTAAAAGAAAAGGAAGAAATTTAGACACTCATTCCCACTAATTAAATTGTGACACTTCCTAAGATCTGGGCCTTGCCCAGATAACAGGATTTATATTGTGGTGTAAAGGAGGGCCAGAGAGCAGCTAAGCACAGGCCTCCAGACTGGTGACACTGCTGAACTGTTAATTTACATCTGTCTCTGTCTGGGACCTCTCCAATGAGCTCTGCCCAGGGAACAGTTTGAGATTTCTGTGGGAGAAGCTCACACCAGACATCTCAGCTAACAGAGGGCAAGGACCACACTGCACTGGATCTGACTTCTTGCATTCTACACAGTTCTCTTTTGTACCTTTACACATTTCTCTTGTATGATAACCATGTGGTGTGCAAAAAACCCTCCTAGCTCCGAGCTAAAGACAGCACCCTGGTAGTCTGCAGCACCATTTAATATGTTTTGAACTAGTGTCCTAAACCCTAAATAGTAATAGGCATGAGAGGTGCCCCATAGGGCAGGAGACAGAGGACCAAGCATTGTGTAGTGATGGAGCAGCCAGTCTGCTCTGGCATGCCAATAGCCCGAATGAGCTTAGAAGTGAGCTAGTCGGTGCAACACAACCCTTTGTGCCAGGTACTGTCCCCTGGCTCTCCTTTACTTGTGTGTGCAGAAGCATCCAAACTGTTCAAAGGCCAAACTCAGAAGTCCACTGCTATTCAGTGAGAAGACCTGTGTTAAATGAATACATCTGGGGTTAGGCAGTCACTGAGGAGCAAAAATGTTGTAATAGTTTTGTCTATTCCTAATCCAGTCAGTAGAACTGTAATGGAGAATTTAAAGTGATGTTAGAGTAGGTTGAAAGTTTTCTTTAAAGCTATTTTAAGTTGGCAAATTTAATTATGACAAATTATTTGAATAGATAATAAAAAATACATTATGTTATTTGAACAAGTAAAAACTATATAATGGTAAAAATAACAATTGAAAAGAAACAAAACACCATAGCAAAACAATACTTTGTGTTTGGCATATTATTCATAAAATGTTTTGCTTTATTTAAAATACAGCTGCTCTTCGAAATAGAAAATAAAAGGGTCTAAGGAAAGATCCAAATGTCAACAACATATTTGGATTTAAACATTTTTGGCAAAGTGGTTGTTTCCAGAATTTAATTTTGTACAATGTTTGGATTATTTTTTGAGTTTGCCCCCACTTAATTTAATATGAATATATAATATGATCTTATATGTCAAGATTTTTCAATCCTGACATTTTTAATGGAATGGAAAATCCATTTGACAATCGACTTTAATTTGTATGCTTTTGAATTGTTGTATCAGCTTTTGGCTTCTTGTTCATAATGTCACTTAGTGGTGGCACTCTTCGTTCTTGAAAGAACAACTATTACGAATACACAGTACTTTTAAAATACCAAAGAGTAAGTAAGCACTGTCTGTGTTCCCTTACATAAACCATCTGCAAAATAGGATACAGGGAAGAAGAAAAACACCAACTAGAAGGCTTCTCTATGGGAAGCTCTTGTCCATTTGTACTTGCTCTGCTCACTCCTTGAGTAGTATCAGTCCACAGATGTCAGCCTCCTAGGAAATTACTATCGGTATCAGTCTGGCAAACATCAAACCAGTACAATACAGATTAAGAGCCTGATGCAATTTCATCCTGAAAATGACTAAGTCAGGACTTAGAGTGATTGCTCTGGAAAGCAGAGGTTCAGCTAAAACTAGCTACAGTTGCCAGTAATGTATTGATTTAGTATGCCAGCTATAGCATCGATTATCTTCTGTCTGATTCAGCCCTCTGATTTCTATCTACTGGAAGTGCAGAAAAGCCTCTCTCATGACAAATATTTCAGCTTTTGTGTATCCTCCCACCAAATAACCTCCCTACGAGTTTAAGGAATGCTTTGTCATAGCCAGAGCCACTTCAAACAACCAGAGCTTAGTGTTTCTGAAATAAGGTTTTCCAGCAAGAGTTGCACATATTAATAAGGTCAATTGAGGGCACACCTGCAAACGCAAGGGTATTGACTACAGGCAAGTTAACCTCTCTGGGCATGATCTAACCTGTCTAATCCACTGCCCTTTCCCCCTTAGTAATAAGGCAGCTGGTCTCCTAAAGGCATTGTTTTAATTTCTTTTGCATTATGGACTTTTACCTCCTGATGCTACTACATGTTAGATTTGCTAAACATGAGCTTAGTAGTTAGATCATTTTTAAAAGCTAATTGTATTTCTTCTGCTAATGAATTATTCATAGTATAATCATATAAATCCACTCTCCACATTGATGTTTTATTTTGCATACTAATCTGAACATTTTGCATTTTCCAGGTTTTGATCTACAGATGATCTTTGATATTGACCTATTCACGAATGTAGGGTTTATGTTGCCCTCAGTGTTCTGGGGTTTTTTGTTTGGTTGTTTTGTGGTTTTGGGTTTCTTGTAATCCAGCCAGATAGTGCATACATTTCATTAATATATAAGAGAGAGGCTTTATCTCATGACTTCTTCTTCCACAAACCTTCCAGCTGTTATTTAGCAAGAGTGTCCAAGAGATTTTCTAAGAATTGGTGTAGATATCTCTATAGACTAGCTACGGTAGCTGTGTACTCAAATTTTACACAGGTAAGTCCTCTTCTGCAGTTATCTCTACTAATTTCAGTTGCTATTTTTGCTTCAAGATCCACAGCAATGCATCCAGAAGTCCCAGGAAAGTAGTAGGAAAGGAAGAACGTTACCTTGATCTAGAGAACAAAGCATTGGCAGTTGTATAATGCCAGGGAAATACTGAACAACATCATGCAATTGAGGCAATGCATGTAATCAGTATGTCCAAGACCTGGTCTCTTCTTTGCCAGAAGTGGTCTATGTTTTCAAGGTTCTCATCAGCTTCAATCAGCACAATGGTTTAAAATTCAAATGGTGAACAATCTCTGTTACTTGACTATATATCTTTAGGATTTAGTATTGTATGAGAGCAAGTTAAAGTTGTATTGAGAGTGAAAGAAGTGGAAGAAGGAAGCAATTCTGTAGAAATTTGGAAAGTAAGACTGTTTTTTGCAGAAGTTTTGTTATTTACAAGTCTTAGTCACAGTCAGCTTTGTTCACATCCATGAAGATTACTAGTGGAACCAGTTTATTCAAGTTTTCACAAAATTTCACCATAGCTTATACATTTTCATCATCATACCATACCTTGTTGAAAGAAGAGTATTTTTCACTAATAAAGGAATAAAAGTTGTGGTTTTTTACAAGAAAAATTAATCTTGAAAACTAGGAAGACCATAGTCCAACAAGGCCTTACTGAAGCAAGGAGATTTCTTAAAGGAAATTTGCTATCAGCCTAAGAAGCTGAGATGTATGTTGTCAATGAGATGGAGAAACAGAAGGCGAGCTTTCCCTGAAGCAACGTGTGGAATCCTGACCTGGTGTTGTTGATAGGAGGTTGTTGTTGACTTCTGAAAATGAAAACTTGACTCTGTATAGAATGACAGCTTTGCTTCTTATGAAACCGTAATGCCCAGAAGGGATAAATTCTCAGGTGAATGGAAAGATTTGACAGGCTTTCAGCTATGTCATTTGAGATCCGACCGTTCTCATGTTCAGCACCAAAGTCTCCTACCCCTCAGAAACATCAGAAAAGATTGTGCAGAGGTAGAAAATCATTGCTACACAGCTGGCTGGGTGAACAGTATCTGGTGCAACTTCTGCTAACATGCACAGATTTTATGATCGTGCCTGTAACCAGGGGGCTGAGGGGAAATGTTAATTAATCTGAAGGAAAAAAAAAATATTGCCAGAGGCCAGCTGCTGTCTGAATTGATAGAGTAGCTCCAACACTGTAATTTCCACACTAAAGATCCAGCAAGACTACTCTTTGCAGTTTTATCTCCCAGGTGCCCCAGGAGTGTTCTAACTGTGATCAGGGAAAAGTTCAATTCTAATAATAACTTTCTCAGTTAAGAGGCTGGCTAGAGCAAGGGTCTCTGTGAAATGTGGTTGTAAACTGGCTTGGGATGTAGGCTTTGTCTCAGTGATGCTATGAACTGTGTGCTATTATGAGCAAATGCTTTATGAACTTATATTAGGGTTTGGAATTCAGTCCCAAACTCTTCCTCTTATTCATCATCCCCAGAATTAACAGGTGTTAAAAAGAAAAGAGGGGATGCAGTAATGAGGCCACACCTCTGTAATGTAGGTATCTCTTTTGATTAAAGAACTTCCTCTGCAGAAGTTGATGTCTGAGAAGAAAAGATCCTAACTTGACTTTCAGGTCCCTTAGGACCTGCAGAGATATAGCTTGTTAGTGAAGTTTTCATCATCCAGTCTGGAAATAGAGTTGTTTGATTGCAAGTTTGAGCATTTCCTCTTAAACCAAACCGAAAGTTTGGTTCTAATTCCTAAACTTTTCATCATTAATTTTGCCCTTTGAGCAGTTGTGTTACACGCAGCACTAAACTATTGACTCACTATTTTAATAGTATGGTCTCTCTAATCACTGAAACAAATGAATCAAAGTAATTTTCAATCTAATTTTGATCCTTATCTTTCAGTTTGCTTAAACTTTCTAATCCATAGAGCTATTCCAACATAGCTCTATGCCTAAAGGAACTACAATTCATAGACATATCTGGACTGAAGGAGCTTATCTCCTTAACACAATACCTGTCAATTAGTAAGCCTAAAGTTATATATACTTAGATAAGTATACATTTTATAGACAAATTTTAAAACATTTTAAAATTAATCAAATAATGTATTTTCCTGATAATTTATCCCCTAATCTTGTATGATCTTATATGAAAGAGCTAATTATGTGGTAATTAGTCTAATATCTAATCTAATATTACATCATTATTTTAATATGTGATGAAAGTTGCATGTTAAATGTTCTTCTGGCAAATCAGAGGGACTAGTTTGTAGGATTTACAGAAGGAGAATGAAGGGCCATGCAATCAATGGCTTTGTAGCTAAGAGAGAGTCACCAGGAGGTCACTGTTCGACAGATAAATGATGAATTTTTAAGGGTGATGCTTTATTCTGTAACCTTTTGACTTTTAGAATTGCCCTTCTAACAGCCAGCCTTGAGCTTCAGCAAGTAAGTGAAATGTGAAAACCAGAAAACGAGGCTTATTATTTGACCCGCTTGTTAGGAAAAGCTTCTTTTGTGTGCAGACAAGTAAAAACATGAATTGGGACTGTTGTTTCCTAACTAGCATCAGAAAATAAAGCTAGCATGATGTTAAGCTCATCCTAATGACTAGGATTCTTGATGGTCATGAAAAAGATGCACTTCTTGACCAGGATCATGAGGTAATGTACAGTAAATAGGGGATGATGTTAGAGAAGAGATCTTGCTGACAGGAATAATGTGATTCAGCCTCTAATGACTCAGGGTTTTAAGAAGTGTTTTGGAGTAGACTTTAATTTAGAATTCTCCTTTGAATTGCACTTGCTTAACATTAACCCCACCCAGCTGAAAGCCTCTCACTTACACCTCAGAAAAGGATAGCATCTTGCCAGGAAGAAATGTGGATGTTTTGCTCAGGGTAATAAATACTCACATACATATAATAAAACCCCAAATGCCAGACATGGCCTCTCTTTTGTAGTGCCTCAAGCAACCCTAGGCCACCCAAGGTGATGGCCAGCCCCTCCTTCTATAGTCCCACAAGGCCCTTCACCCCTCACCACCCTGGAACCAGGGTCTATCTGGCTGTTTCTTTTGGCACTTGTGAACTTTGAGCATTTTCAGAAACAGTCCTTGGCTTATGCATGTCCCCATTTTTTCCTGCCTAAATCTGAGGATTACTCCATCTTGAGTCTCTCTTCTACAAACAGGGAAGGCTGATGGCTACTGGGGAGGTTAACAGGGCTTCCCCACTGTTCTCTTCGATTCTTCCAGTCTCAGCACTCGTACCCAGTGTAGTCCTGGGCTCTCTCTGGCCTCACAGCCTTGTCTTTCACACCAGTGTACATCCCTGAGAGGTGAAATAGGACCTCGTAGTGATTTCACTTGCTATTTTTTGTGTCCAGCATTTTCAGCGTTCTATATTTTCAAAAGTCTGTCATTGCATAGAGAAAGAAAGCACAGAGCCAAGATCTCCCTAAAGGCTGAGCAGTAACAGGGAATAGAAGACTGAAATGGAACATTTCTGTTCTGCAAAGCAATTCTGCTATTTCAATTTTTTTTGTCCATCCTGGAAAAAATCCCCACACATACTGAACTCCCCTGCAGAAAAGGTATTTCCATCCCCTACAAATAAAAAATAAACTGTATGTTTCCTAACTAGCTAACCAATTATTTCCTAACACTTGTTTTCATTGCATTTTACTGAGCTGCTCCTAGAAGACCAAAAGCCTTTCAAGTTTAAGCTGAATCTTTTCATTCTTCTAGATGTTAGCTGTACCTCTTCAAGCTTCTGGAAAACTGGAGAATTGAAATATTGAAAAACTTCTGCTACTGCCTGTGTTTCTGGGCTCCCAATCATGCTGCAGGAACCTTAAAACTTTGTGATCTGCTAAGTCTGTGATAGTCCATACAGAGGGACCACCCCAGAAAACTTGATACTAGAAAACTGGATTCATTAGGCAGAAAACAAAGTGGTTTCCAGTGTCTACCTTTTCAAGCAGAGGTTCATCTAAACTCACATATTTCTGCAAAAGGTTCTGCTATTGACAGTTTCACATGCTTAACAGAAAAGAAACCAAATCCAATTTTGTTTTGAGACTCACAGATATCTTTATACATTGCCTGGCTCAGGTTGGAAAACAACTACCAATGACTGCAAAATCAGAGATGAATGTTTGAAATCTTGCTCATGATAATAATGCCTCAATAGTAAATTGTGAGTAAATTTTCTTAGATGAACATTGCACCTCTCAATCTCATTAATATCTGAGGAGCACTTGAGAGTTACTAGATTTGCAAAGAATGTCTCTTCTAATGTCTGTGATGGGAGATGCATTGTTTGTGATGCTCTGTGAATCTCCAAACCTCACTTGTCTGATGTAAGACTGTAGTTGGGCTGTTCTGATGTCTTCGGGAGATAGCTTAAACTCCCCAAAGTAGAACATCAAGTTGAAACTTATTTCTTTCATGTGGTGTCTTATGAATAGGTGCAGTGGGTGTTGCATTTAAGTATACAAGGCTTGTACTTTTGGAAAATACCTTTAACACAGTCTGTGTGGGTGAGAATGATTTTCCTGCAATCTTTGATTCTCTTCTTTTTCTCAGCCAGTCATGGTCTTCTAAGATGGGACTGTGTCAGTGGGCATTTGGGAAAGCTGGGAAAATTAATGTTCTGTGCTCAAGAGGGATGCGATTCCTACTCTTCTATCCTTAAGGGTTAAGTGGTTTCTCAGATAACTCAGATTCTGCAGGGAAAGACGTCAATTACAATCAATATTCCTCCATCAAACAGTAAAATTTGCCAATCTGTCGGCTGTGTGGATTCAAAGACCATACATGATTCACTCCTATGCAGTGTTAAGACAAAGAAACAGAAAAAGCAGCATTCCTGTAATACTTCCAGTTACCAAATTCTCTACAAATTCTCCAATGTGCTAATTTCTTTAAATGCGATAGGAACAAGCTTTTCTTCTCTGCCTGTCTCTATCTTCAGGTTGTAAATACAAGAAAAGGATCATACCTTTTTCTTTTCTGCAAACTCAGCTCCCTCTCAGTCCCTCTGACGGAGGTCTTTGGGCAATATGATATATAAATATTTATTGCTCTGCTATAGAAAAGAGTTTATTTCTCTTCCCAGGGGCATTGGCCCCATGAAACATTATGAGTTCTGAATATTTTACTGCACAGTAACTCCACTACCAGTTCCACCTCTCTTCATTATACAACATCTGAACATTATATTCCTCCTCAGGGATGTGGAATTTTTCTCATATTTTCCTAGGGCATGTTTTCCTGGAGTCACACAAACTTTTTACTAACTAGAGGATATAAACATCAAAGTTTATATCTTTTACAGACTAAATGTCAAGTATCTAAATCTGACCAAAGTGAGCAAACCATCTTAAAAATCTGTTCTAACGAAGTTTGTAGTTACGTAGAGCTCTGTTTCACTACTGTCAACCAAGTCAAGAAGACTTACAACAGAAAGACTTTTGCTTCAAAAACCAAAGGCTGCCTCGTGACTAAAGAATTTTCATAAAGATGTTGGAGCCTTTGAGACTATTGAATGGCTCCCATTTTTTCTGGGTAGAAGGCAGTGGTGCTACATTCACCTTTGTAAGCTTGAGGCAATTTTACTTCAAGGAGGGCAAAGAACGCTTTAGTCCTTGCTGCAGACTTGCTCAGAAATCTATGGCTTTAAATAAACTCGTAGGGCCACTGTTTTCTGGCATGCCTCATAAATCTGCCTATATAAGTCTCAGTACATTCTGCCATCTATTACTCATGTCCATATTAGAGATAAAGTAATTCTCTTTGAACTTCCACTGCTGCCAAAAAGCAGCACATCATAATACCGAACAAATACTTATTCATGTTATATCCCCTTTATTTTTGTGTCTGACCATTGTGTTATGTGGTGGGAAAAAGTTTGCAACTTCTTGGTTTTGGGATGGCTTCTGCAAACTTTTTCCAGGTGGAAATCTGACTTTGCAACCCTTCCTGAAGTGAGTAATACCTTTAGCATAATGTTTTGGAACAATTACTGCTCTTCTATTATATACCCTGGAGCAAAGCTGTGGTCGATTAAAATCAATTAGCTGCATTTGTGGGTGAATTTAAAAACTTCTGTTGCTTACACTATCTTTAAACAAAGCTCTGAGTCTTTGATACAAAACTGCACTTCTCTAGAGACTTTGGAATAATCTTCACATGAAAGTTCTCATCTGGAAAGTTTCTTACTCAATTTCAGATTACTTTTATTCCAAGCAGTTTGAGAACACCTCTCCTTTTCTCCAAGTAGAGCAGCCTCCAAACAGAGGCTGCAAATGGACATAAGAAAAACAGACAGTGCTGTTCAGGTACTGAAAATTTAATCTATTCACTTTTGGGATCCATTTTAGACAACTAGGCAAAGCTTCAGACATTTCCCTTGCTTGGGCCAGCGTGCTTTCTCTAATTAGAGAGGTAGGTTAAGTTATCGTCTCATTGCAGCAATTGACACTTGCAGTGACTGCCAGACAATTTTGTAATGATTCAGGAAGAGCATCCAACTTCAGAGAAAGCTGTAGTGTTCCAGTACTTCTTTGTCAGAGATAAAAGTTCACATTTCAGCTAGGAACAAGCTGCTCCAGAACGCTATTAGATGATCCTTGCGCATAGTGCATAGTGTGCTCTATGTCAATGTTCTTGCTATAAATAAAATATTAAGTTTATCTCATACATCTGATTTTCACATCTAAGTGTACCCTATACAGCCTTGGGTTACAGTTGGGTGTGTAGTCAAAATACCTCATAGTAAAAGACTACTTCACTTAATTCTGTGTAAATGCGTCTTTCCTGTAGCAGTTTGCTGCAGTGATATTCACCCAGTTGTCTGTCCTATAAACACTGAGACTGCATATAACAATGATAAGGAATAGTTTCAAGCACTTATTTACAGAACCTAGCCAAAAAAAAAAGTTTGTACCATTGTTGTTTTGTTGTATTTTAATGCTAGACTGCTTCCTGTCTCCTGTAATCTCCGGATGTCTCTTAGTCAAGTAATAGAAGTAGAGATGCATTGCTTCAACACTCTGGCATGCAAATGGTTGAGAACCCATTTGTTGTCCCACGTTACTTCTCCTTTCAAGAGATTTCATGGGGAATCAATTCAGATACAGATAACAGTAGTTCTGTTTCTCCGTGGATTACCTTTTTTTTTAGCTTTTGCCTTTACTCACTATATGCCAGAGCATACTTCACCTCAAGTGCTTCACTTTTCAGAGGTGGTATGAACCATAATTAGGTGTATGTGGCAGTAGCCTGCTGTTAAGCTATGTTTACACATTAAACTTTCAAAATTGCAGATATATAGTGTGATTTTTGTACCAGGACAATAGTTTGCATCATTTTTATTTTCATTTGTTTCAGTGTGGCTTAAGATTACCAGGAATCAGGCCAAAATAAAAAAGTTAAACAAATTTTAAACTTAAATAACTGTTTACATACATACTTGTGTTGGTTTATTATCTGGATTGTTTAAAAGTCTTACAACTCCCCATCATGGTCAAGGCTTTTGTTAATCCTGTACAATCCCACTGAACTCTGTAGAGATAAGTGAGAGCAGAATGTGGTCTATGACATTGTATTGGCAAAAATGTCTATTTGAGAAAAGTATTGTTTCAAATAAATTCTGCTGAAGATGAAGCAAGCCATTCTTTAGTAGACACTGGTCTGGAAAACGTTAACCCCTAAAGTGAAAAATACATAAAGATAGGATTGTAACAGAAACATAACCAATGTTCCTGCAACTTGCCAAGTATATAGCATTTAGTAATATGAGGTGACAGCAATCTTGAAATTCTAATGATTTAAAGCCACCCACATTCAGAAACAAGTTGAGAAATAACGCTGTGAATTGATATGATTCACATAAAATTCTACTGGTCTGTCTGGAAAGAGTATCCGTTAAATGAAATATCATTAAAAGCCCCCAGCTAAGAAGAAGCCAAATGATACCCAGTGTCTGGCCACATTTTAAAAATACATCCTCTACTTAGAATGGAAGTCAATGAACATTGTTAACTCACTGCATATTCCTAAATAGCTATATTGTGTCCCTAATGCAAACAACAGAGGGCATATGGAAGAGCTGCAGTAGTCAAGTCAGACAAACAAAATATGGATTAAAGTTTTAGCAAGTGGTCTAGAAAGAGCATAGGTCTCAGCCCAGCTAGATTCCAAAGACAGTAGTAAGACACTTTAATTACATGATTGATGTGGGCTTCAAAAGAAAGCACTGAATCCACAATGACCCCAAGGTCACAAGCATTATCTGAAGGATAAAAGAACTACCACAAATGGAAACTACCACAGATGACACCTGAGACCTCTGCGCCAGTGAACTAATCAATAGCAACTCAGTTTTGTCTGTGTTAAGTTTAACAGAATTTGAAGTTACCCGTGATTAAATATCACAGAGGCAATTACACAAAACATCAAACTTCTTTGTAGGCTCTGCAGGGACTGAGAGAATATCCGCATATCGTCTGCATACAAATGACACAGCAAACAGGGCAGCTGAATAATGTTAACTAAGGAAAGTGTATAAATAGATATCAAAATTGAAACCATAAGAGAATCACAGCCTTCCTAAAGAATGAATTCCCTTCAGCAGAAGTGAATTTTGTCAATACGTGTAAAACAGCAGAGACAAACTAACCCAAGCTCCCAAATGGAACTAAAGAAAGGCCTGATAAATAGTCACTGGAAAGTCAACACCTACTAGAACATATGAGCTGTTAAGTAATTTAAGTATTTTATTCACCTTCATTAATACTTCTGGAAGCATGAAGTCCCAGTGAAATCAGTGGTTGTATTTCATTTAAAAGGAATAACTTCAGCTACGTAGATGTGCTCGGCCTTTATCCTTAGACATCAGTAGTATTGTTGAATTGCAATAATGCACTAATATGGGAAGACAATTGACAATCAATGTCTCTTGAAAGGCAGTGCTGCAATGAATTCCAACATCTCATCTACCTAGAAAGAGAAAAAGGCCAGGCACAGGCAGAAGTGGAGTTAGGTCATTGTTAAAGAAGTTAGAGTAACTTTGTGCATCATGCAAACCAGATGCAAGCTGAATTTAACATGGAAAACATCAGGACTGGAGCAAGAACAAACTAAGGTCCACAAGTGGGAGAATTTCCAGACAAATTGTGGCAATGGCCAAAAAAATCTAGGCCGTTTCTAAAAATTCATGTGGGAATTAATAATGATTTATGACTGCAAAGCTGACATTAATTAAAGTAAGTTTAGCAGTATCCTTATCACTTAGATTTGATGCTATTACAGCTAGCTGGAAAGAGCATACAAATTACCCAGAAAAGGTCTTTTAGTTCACCTATGGGGGGTTTTGCCCTATCATGTTTGCATTTCTTGACCGTATTAGTGCAGGATCCGAGCCAAAAGCAGCCACAATGGAATATGGCTAGAGGATGAAAACTTACTAAATCCTAGAAGGATTGCAAGGGAGGACAGTAGCAGAGTTCAGCAGAAGGCAGTGTCATAGATTACAGCTTAAAATGCTCTCTCAAGTGAAAAAAAAAAAAAAAGAGCAGAGTATCACCTACCTAAATAGAATCCTGCATATAAAGATTTACTGTTTGTTTGGGGTTTTTTAATGTGCTTTTGTTTTTTCGTTTGGTTCAGATTTTTAAGAGATGTAACTGATCCCAAATACCAAATACAGAGAAAATAAATGCAAAGACAGTTGCTTCCAAAAATCAATTCTTGATTTCTAATAAGACAGGACAGGGAGGAGGGATCAGCCATGGACCATATGTTTCTTCCGCCACCTTGATTTAGTAGCAAAAATTGACCTTTGCTCTTCAGTTCAAAAGTCCAGGCCTTCTGTGAGCTTACATAATTAGATGTCAGCTGTAAGGCAATAATGTAATGAAACTCAGGTGTGGATTTAGCAGGACAGTCAAGGGGGATGTGACCTCATTCTCTCCCCTCTGTAGCCTCCTCTCCCTTGCTCCGCTTTATGCATGCTGCCTGGCAGTGCTCTGAGGCCTGTCCCCATACTAGCGCCAGGAACGAGGTCGCTTGCTGCCTGGTCCCTGTGGTCCTGACATGGGTCCCATAGGGAGACAAGAGTGGCTTTGCAGGAGAAGCCATGATCCAGAACGTAGCTCTCCTATTTAGGTCAGGTAGCGTCTGCCTTTAAAGTAGTGCTATCAGCTCCTGCTGTCTGTGGGATTCAGGACTGAGATTAAGTGCAGGAATGGCCTCAGAGTGGCTGGTGAGACTCAGAAATACTTCCCAGCTCCAGACACGGATCATACATTCCTAGTATTGGGGGAAATATTAAGTGTTTGCTTCCCATCTCTACCCCCTTGGCCTGATGCCCATAGCAAGGAAACTCCAGAAGGTGCACGGGCTATGAAGGGGCTCAGCTTGTTCAGGTCAGGTCCCAGATATGAACAATTGGAGCTTGAGGAGGAGTCATGGTGGGCTAAAACTTCAGTTTAGTTACTCAAGTGTAATCCCACTTGAGTAACATAAAACCAAGATAAAGAATGAGTAACTCAGCAAAAAAAAAAAAAAATCTACATTTTACATATAAAATGGAATACTTTAAACAGCAAAGACTGAGAGAAACCCACTCTACATACTCCTAGTTAGAAACTCCTGCACAGAAAATCTTAGTTCTACAACCTGCTTGCAAAGGAATCTAAGCCTGTTATCACCTCTAGGCTGGGGAATAGTCTAACTGCATGTGTACATGATTAGAAATGTGTCCTTATTATACCTATTGTAACTAGTTACAAGAATCATCACTGCTTCCTCTAGTTTTTTATAGAATTGTCCCCTTTTTTCAGGTTTCAGGGTTTCAGTTTGGGATTTGGTTTTTTGGGGGTGGGTGGTTTTGTCTGTTTGTTGGGGTGGTTTTTTTGTCATTGTTTTGCTCTGCGTTTGTTTGGGGGTTTAGTTGGGTTTTTTTGGTAACATCAGAAATGCAATTATAATATTTTCACTTGAGTTAAAAAAAAGGTACAATTTGACTGAAAGTGAATAATTTTATACCTACAAAAACTTAAAAGGAAAGTGATCATGAAGCAACCAAAACCTATCAACAATCCAGACAGCTCTGAGCACAAGCACAAAAAAGAAATTCACCTGTCCACCTTGGCAAGGATTTTCTTAACTCTTTTGATTTTCTTAACTCTTGAGAAAAATGAATCCTGTCTTTCAGTCCCCTGCTGGCTATGTGACATACAAAAATAGCTCTTAATTCTTTCCTGATATCTTTGTCAGGTCACTAACACCTTCATAACATCTCAGGCTTTCTACAAGGCATATAAACATATAAAGCAAAGGTTAGTGCTTCACATTGTCTCCTTACTGCCAGTATTACATGGACAAAATCTATCATGGCCCGAAAATGATCTTCTCACTAGTCCTACTGGATGTTGGCAAGTAGTTTAAATACCATTTTGATCAGAAATAACACATACAAATGTCAGTATTCATACAACACTTCCAATTTTTTTGCACACCGCTTTTACATCTTTGATTTTGGAATTTCCAGGCATTCAGGCTTCAGAAAGTTGATGACTAAGCTGCTCTGCTTTGTAAATCTGGGAGAAATAGTTTCTGCTTGTTTTCAGCAATATTAATATACCCCTATAAGTAGTCTACATATATATCTTTGATCCTATGGTCAGTATTGGTGAGTTGATCACTTTTCAGTAGGAGCAGTGGATTTGAAGCAGCTCTTATTTCTCTTTTTTCTAGGTTTTCATACTTATGGGAACAAATCCACATAACTTATTCCTTAAAAAACTGTATTGCTTGAGCAGAAGTCATACAGGTGACCTCTGCCAGGTTCTGCTGCAGTGGTTTGAGACAGAGCAGCCCAGCCATACCCCCAGCCTGCAGATGACTTACCACTTATAGCAAAGGATGCAAAAGCAAATATTTACAAGTTCTTCACTGGCACCAGCTCACAGCCCAAAATAAAGGAGGCAAGCATTGACAGCTCAGTGACACCTATGGTTCCCATAAGATTCCCATTCAGTTTTAGATTTTCTACTACCATGTCAAAAATACCATAGAAGAAAGGATTTATCTAGTACAAACTCATCCTGGCAGGTCTGGTGCAGTGAAAGACGCTGGCATGCTACCTTTCTCTATCAGCATGGCCACAACAAGGTCACAAGCTTTTTTGCTCCTCCATCCAAGCCCCAGATCAAAACAAACTGTATTGGACACCTATATACATCAGCTCTGCTGGGAAAAGCATAACATTTCCCTTCTGTGCCTTGGATATGTTCTTGTGGAACACACCTGGGTGTGTTGTAACTATGTTGTTGGTCCACACTTGCCAGTTTTCTGCCTCTTGCCTCCTGCCTGCTCTGCATGGTCCACGGTGAACAGAGAGCTGATGCCAAGCCTTGATGCAGCCACATCATTTGCCCAGTCCTACAGGCATGGATACACACTGTTGCTGCTATTTCTGTTGCTCAAGGGAGAGGCAAAAATAGCACATGGTACTTGTAATGCCAAGATTCCTGGGGCATTTTGGCCTGCCAGTGGCATGGTACTTTATATGAAGCTATTTCCTGGGTCACCAGTTGACCTTGGAAATGGAGAGCTGTCCCTGTCTTAAGTGAACTGCCCCAAAATATTCCTGCTTCGCAGTAGGGCTGGTGTCCTGGTATACACGGGGTAGACAAGCAGGGAGCTGTCTAGGATACCAGTGACACGTGCTGGCAGAAAATCACCACTGCATGCTTTTGCTAATTTGGCTATGCCTCACACTGATTTCTAAACTGGCTTAAATACGCTTTGCCTGGCGATCCAGCAGGCTAAGGCTCTGATACCCCTGTCATGGAGCCATGGCTGGTAAGTGATGCTGTAAGAGCTTCCAGACATTTCTCCTCCCAGCAGAACTGACACCCTGACTTTTAGAAGCTTTCAAGAATTTTTTTTCATTACTGCAAAACATGTACTAGGCTGATATTCTTTCCTGAAGTAACATAAGTATCTTCCATAGGAATATTATAGAGAAACTGGTATCTTCCCTTGTAGTTGGCTAGTTAATGCTGTCCATGATAAAAGTCTTGTGATTTTTCCATTATGAACATCTCACAGCTTCACTGTTTGCTGTAGCTCTTTGATATACCACAAAAGAAACACCCTTAAGCTTCAGAAGTGTCTTTTTTTCCTCTAAAACTCTCCTCTGATACAGCTGAGCAAAAACTATTTAAAAAGTTAACCAATTTTCCTTTCTTGCACATGTACATCACATATACAAATTATAATTAATTTTAAACTTACTTTAAAATATTCCAATGAAATAACACATCCAAATTATATAATTTCATTATAATTAAAATTGAAGCTACAAAGTGAAATATTAAAAAGTTGGAAAATGACACAATCAAGGTTGGATGTGCAATCATAGTTTGCCTCCAGTGCATTTGCATTCCGGTACTACTTAAGATAAAAAATGTTTAAAATTGTTGATCTTTCTTCTGAGAGCAGGATCCTGTGCACCAGGTAGCTCACAGGTCAAAATAGAATTTGCTTGGGAAACAGTGATTCTATCCTCTCACAATCTTCAAGTCTAGTTCTGTAGGACGGGGAGTGGGGGAACATGATACATTAAGAGAAATAGGCTTTGAAATTTTGCATGCTTGTTTTATACATAATATTAATTACTCTGCTGGGGGATACAATAATATTGCTTTCAAACATGTCAGTGCTATGGACCTAGAGGTTCCAGTCTCAGCCATACTGACTTGTCTGCCCACAGGCTGTAAACTCTGTCTTGACAGCTGCATACCCATCCTTTCAGCAAAATTTTAAACCCTCAAAACCCCAAATTCTAAGCCCCTAGCCCTGTTTCCCACTGATCTTAGAAACCACAGAGCATTTCAATAGAAATTTTCCTGTGATGAGTGGCCAAAGCATATCATCTTTATTCAATATTATTCTACCACTGCCTACACGTATTGCTTATTTTCATTTAAAAGATTTGTGTGCACCTACCATCATGGTATTTGGATGCATGACAGTACTATTCTCAGCTAGAAAGGAATCCAAATAGGACTAAAGGGAATATGATGGAGCAGCCAAGACAAATTTGTGTCTTTTAAATTTGTTACATTTGTAGATTTTCTGTTAGGGTGATGCTCTTTTAAGCCAGGCTTGCTGGCAAAATGCACCATAGCCATACAAATTCTAAAGCCTGGAAAAATTGCTTCCAAATAAAAGAGTTTGAAATCAACAGAAAATAAATGTAGAACACATTCAAGTCCTTAAAACAGCTGCAGTTGCAGAAACAAACGGGGCATACCTTAAATCTTAAGTCTTTCATTTCTCATTAAACATTAAGGACTGTGACTGCTCATTAGAAAATAATGGTATACTGAAGGTGTTCTGAATGGCTTGGGTGCTTACACCCACCAAGTCAATGTGAAAAACAAATGCAGGCCTATGACAAGGATTCTTCAGGACAGAGAAAAGACGTACCCCTGTGTTGACAGTTTCAGGCATATGAAAATTAACACACAAATGACAGCTTTTGAAAAAGACAAGAACAATGAGGAATGTCTGCAGCACCTGGGACCTGACAGCAGCATGTGCGTGTTTCTCAGTGTGAAATATTTGTACTTTCTGCACTCAACTGGATACACTTGTGCCATGAATTTGAGGCACCCAAAGGCTCTGATTCCCATGACCTTCTAACAGTCATGCAAAGCAAAGAACTTGTACAGCACAACAAATTCCTGTCTTTGTGTCCGCCCTGGCAGCAGGGCCAGGGAGTTAGAGCTCTTGTGCTGCTTCCAGGGCTTTTCATGCAGGATTTATTCTCAAAAGGGTGTTTCCATAAAGTTTGAGACCTTTCTAGATAGAATAGTGGTTGGGGTAAAAAAAGAAAAAGCCTTAGCATAATTGAAAACCAGGTTTGTTGTGTACCTTGCAGAATATTAACACACCAAAGTATTCGAGAATTGAAGATGGGAACAAATTTGTGTATTAAATTTTGAGCATTGTTCCAGAAATGAAAAATTAGTATTCTCAGAGTGAAAATAAAGTGATGACCAATGAATAAAAAGAGATCTGAACATCTCAGAAATTGTTGGCCAAGTGCAATATAATAAGGACGGCTTTGTTATGGAAGATGGTATGCAAGAATGTTGGGTGAATCTGCTCGTTAGTCCAAATAGAAAAATCTTTACTATTCTATAGCTGATATAAAATGTTACTTAGCATTTGAACCTCTCCACCTGAGTTTCCAAAAGGCACCAAGACAGTTGAATATTAACCATATAAATTGGTCTCAGCTACTTTTTTATAACTAAAATATAGAACTGGTGCTGATGTTGCAACTAAATTTGATATTTCTGTGGGTATGAAAAAGGATTCTCCTAGGTTTATAGGCCAAAAAAAAAGCATGCCAAATTTTACTCTATGATGCAAACAGCTTATGGCAAGTATCTGACAACAGATCACGTATAGAAGCAAGAGAGAACAAGGAAATCGTGCTAAGCAACGGTCACAGCATGTTAATAAACTAATGACTATCAAGATAACATTAATGGCAAGAGAGAGTTTAGGTATGACATGAAACACAACACTAGATGTTAACTAGACAAGAATTACAGAAGTAGAGTGGCTGTATTTAGGAATAAGTTTGCTGCAGTACTTATGAATTCCTAACAAAGTATCTCATGTTGGCATGAAGTGTGATCATACAGAGAAAAATCTGGCACAAGGAAAATTAAGCGGTAAATAACTGTAGTCACAAAGATTCTTAGCAAGGTTGCCATTTTAGATCAGCTAGGTCAACTTGGCCTACTGGTAATGAGGAAGTCAGAAGCACCCTCTAATTCTTGCAAGACCACTCTTGAGGTTAAAGAATTTGGCTTTCTGTTTCGCACACAGGCACATCTGAGGTGGTCTGACGTCATCTGGGCCTCTGTAAAGCTGCATGCATGAACCCTGTGGTTCACTCTGGCAAGAAAAGGGCCCTTGGTCAGCGCTGGATTTGAAAAGTTGGAAATGTACATCTATAAAATATCAGCAGG
>NW_009916055.1:96732-103588 GCF_000696875.1 Nestor notabilis
GGTTGAAGACTCTTGGAAAGCAGTCTTCTGAGAGAGGACTGGAAAGAACAATGTGGGACAAACATTTTTTTAGTATGTCTTCAATAAGCTTGAGGGTTTAAAAAGTTGTTAATTAGAAACTTATTCAAAATTCTAAATGGGCCCATAGCAAGTTCCAGTTTTTGAGTACCACTTTTACACCACTGACTGGTCCTGGCCTTTGGGTTTTTTTGCTTCTCCGTGTGTTAGGGCCACAACCACTTGCACTTAAGTGGATCTGGTTGCATCTCAGACACTCTGAACATCCACTGAGTTACACTATGGACTCCAATTAGCAAGCATAGGTTAAAGCAGCTTAGTGACAGGATCATCCACATGCAGCCTGTGAACCCAGACATAGACCCGCCCAAAAGAAAAGGCTACTAATGGTGAATAACCAACTAATTCTCACTCAATTTGGACAACGCCAGTTATGGAAGGCAAGAAAGAGGCTATATAGCTAGATGTCTGTGTTGTAGTTTCACATGTTGGACTGATGCACTTCAAAGCTGTGTTTGATTTGAGTGAAGTCATGAGTAGAGTCTCATGAAGTAGTTCTAAACCTAGGACTTCCCTTTCCCAAATCTCCAGCCACATGAGTAATCTGAGTTTGCTTTAGCCTTTCTGTGGCTACATAGCACTTAAAGCTTGTAACACAAAGGCCTTACAAAAGAGATTCTACGTTGATTGTTCTTTCTTTTAGTATCAGAAAAAGAAAGTACTCCTCCTTATACAACAATAACTCTAGATAAAATGATGCAGATCCCTGATGTATCCCCATGCCTCTATTTCCTCATTTTCTGGAGAGCTCTTTAGGTTGAGGCCCAAGTTTTCCAGATTCTTTTCTTCTCTCCCTCTTGCATGTGGCTCTCCTCCAGCCTGTGGAATCTCTTGTTCAGGAAACTAACTTGTTATTTATTTCAGCTCTCTAAAATGGCTTCTTAGACTTTCTTTGATGGCTGCCTGCCTCTTTTTCATACCAGTAGGTTGACTCCTGATCAGTTTTGTCATATAGAGACATAGCTCCCTGGAAACTGATCCACAGTCTAGTAGCAAGCTCTGAGTTATTTTTATGTGCTAACATTTTTTACAATAGTATTTCATATAAAATGGGCATTTTTGAAAGAGAAAAGATAGAGGAAAGAGGTGAAAGAATAAGGGAGTAGGGATGGAATAGGGAGTACCTGGTGAGAAGTAATAAGAGAGCAGGAAAACCAAGAGAAAATAAATGCTGCTTTCTGCTTATTGCACTGCATTTATTCAAAGTTAATGTTCTTACACTGGTATTTTGAAGGAGAATGGATCTATGTGTTATGATTAGGAGCACATTGAGCTGAAGAATCAGCAGCATCCCCACTAAGCAGCATCCCATTGTGAAGGCATAAATACGATGATGCCAATGCATTGTACCATACCACAGCCTGGGGCTCCCTGAATGCTCCTGGGACCAGGAGAGAGGAGACGCTCTGCGTCAGAGCGCATAGGGTTACCAGCAGCAGGTTATGACATATTTATTGCGAGGGGATTGATGTACATTCAATGTGAGTAACTTTTTACTGCAGAGTGTGCATGGCTGTGACTGAAGCTCTAGATTCACAGCCTGGTTGGATGAAAAGCACTTGTGGAAAAGAGGGCAGAGAAGAATCAGAAGGGAAACTGCATTAATCAGTATTTCTGTTTGCACTCAGGGTGATCTAGGCTGGAAAGCCTAGTCCTCTTCACTGCCTTCTTTGAGCTTACATATTCCTATTCATTACTAATTACTCATGCTAACAGAGAGAATGAAGATATTCTTCCAAGTATGATTAGAAAATCAATGCTTGGGAGCTAACTCAATGGAACCAGCAATGACTTCTCTGACTTCTTAGTAGGAAATTGGATATCTCTTGTCACTTTTTTATGGTGTGCTTCTCAAGAATTTGTGGAAGTTAGAATAGAATAAAATATTAGTCTTACAGAGAAAAAATATTAGGGTTAAGCAATCAAAAGAAAAATATGTATAAACTGCCTGCTTTCATGTGGAAGCTTATTTCTAGAACATGTATTTGTCTAGAGGTTTTAACCGCAATGCCTTTGGTTTGCTATATGAATCCTAAATAATACTTACATGTTCCTTCTCTAAATGCAAGGAAGTAACAGAAAGCTAGGGAAAATAAACATGAAACACTTGACTTCAGGACAGATAGCTGCAACTTATACCATGTTTAGTGTTTTCGGTTATCACAGCCATTTTCTTGCCTGTGTGAAGGGATTAACTGCTTGCCCAGTGTTTCTCGTGTAGTCAACATTTGTTATCTAGGGATTTCCAAAGAAGAACCATGAAACTGGAGTAGCTTCCAGTGAAAAGGTTTATACACCCTGATTTAGTTTCTGAATTTCTTTTGTGATGTTTTGGATATTAAGTGATAGATTTTGCTGTTTGGTCTTTGGAAGTAACTGCAGCAGAAGTCATTGACAGAAAAAAAAATAAACCTACAATAAAGTCTGCTGTTTTGCACGTAGTAGGCACACTCACTTTCAGCCAGGTATGCTTCATAGAATCATAGAATAGTTTGGGTTGGAAGGAACCTTCAAAGATCATCTAGTCCAACCCCCCTGCAATAAGCAGGGGCATCTTCAACTAGATCAGGTTGCCCAGAACCACATCCAGCCTGGCCTGGAATGTCTCCAGGGATGGTGCACTCACCACCTCTCTGGGCAGCCTGTGACAGTGTTTCACCACCCTCATTGTAAAGAATTTTTTCCTCACATCCAGCCTGTATCTCTTTTAGTTCAAAATTATTACCTCTTGTCCTGTTGCAACAGGCCCTGCTAAAAATGCTCTCCCCATCTTTCTTATAGCCCCCTTTTAAGAACTGAAAGGCCGCAATAAGGTCTCCCCAGACCCTTCTCTTCTCCAGGTTGAACAACACCAACTGTCTCAGCCTTTCCTCACAGGAGAGGTGGTGCATCCATCGGATCATTTTTGTGGCCCTCCTCTGAGTACTGAGGACACAGTACTGCAGGTGGGATCTGGCCCAGGCCTTTCTCAGGCTGGTAGCACCTGGTGCAGTTCTGGACAAAGAAGGGGAGCAGAAGGAATTCTTACTCATCACACTGTTTGATCTGGTGCCCATGAAGAGAGGACAACATCAGAAATGGTGAGACACTTGCTTTTAATGCTTGGCTATGAACCACTCTTTAGTTGTTGAGATATTTTTGTCATCTTTTTCTCCCTTCTGCTGCTTTTTTCTGTTAAGGCTCTTAGATCATAGCTCTGAGACGCAGACAATCAGTTATGGTGTATCTCTACAGTGCCTAATACAATGATATTCTGAATATAGCCTAATATTTCATTTACTAAAGTATAAATTACACTACTGTAACAAATATTGTGACTATAAAGAAACATCCATTATTTCTATGTTATCTCAGCTAAAATTCTTGTGCTGCATTATATCACATTTCTCATCCTTGTTATTTAAAACAATCTACAGCAAATGTGATGTGAAACTTCAGAGAAATCCCAAGCAATGCATTTTATGTTGGCTGACAGCAAAGAATTGCATTCATTTTAACATCAAAATAACATAATCTGCTCCTCGTGCATATAAAGCTCAAACAAATGTTCCTCTTGATACAATAAAAAAAGGAAAAAGTAAAAAGAAAAGTGGCTAGACCTTCTTTAACATGAAGGGGGGCCTACGGACCTAAAAAACTTGTCTTAGTGTGGCCATTCGGACCACTTGCCCTTCCTCTAGAAGCAGTTGAACTTAGCCTTCAGCAACATGCAAAGAGACAAGCCATCAGCGTCTCAGTACACTGCAACATGGAGATGTCCTCTGGACAGATCTCAGCACAGACTAGAAGGTATGACCAAGGTGATTAGCTCAGCAGTCAATGGAAAAATTCTCACATCTCAGCAAAGGTCTCAGAGAGCTGCACTGCCTTATCTATCCCTCTACTGTATGTGTTGGCCATGTAGACATTATTTGAAGACTTCAAGCTCACCCTCAGCCCATTCAATTACTAAGGGAAATGACAAAATCCTCTGTGTGAATCATCTTTTGCATTTTTATAGTACTTACAAATAGACATAGTGAGGTAATCCCGTCAAAACTAGGTATTGCCAATGCAGGAAGAGCAAATAACTAGAACTACAGAAGAGTTAAGAGTGTTTGTTTCTGTGCTTTGTTGAAGTAGATGAAGTGTGGGTATCTCATAAAATACGCTCCTGCACATTTATTTTTTCATCCTGCACTCACTCCTTCTCAATCTGCTTACCATGACAAAAGTCACCAGAGGCACAAAGTGCTATGATAATGAAGGAACTGTAGGTAACTTTCAATCAGTCCCCTGGGGCGTATTTGGAGTTTACTAGCCATAGGATATAACGTTTTCTCCATGCAATTGCAGCTGACTCCACATTTCTCCTTCAGTAAATAAATGCATCCATTGAAAAATAAAATTCAGGTTTACCTTAAGAGGGTGCTGAGCACATCTCTCTTTCTATGCCTCATGTTTATCCATCTACAGCCTTGCAATCTTGGGAAATCAGTGTTGGGTTTTGTTATAGTAATCTCAGTTGGAAGCAACCATCATTTGGCTATTGTAAGTTTTATGTAATTAGTAATTTATGGCCAGCTATGGCCAGCTGAAGCAGCAAATTACATTCTGCCAAATATTAAACCTCTGGAGGCAGTGTATGTACCTTTCAAGGACCAACATTATACCTCTTTAGGAAGCTTACTCCTCCAACAAATGTTTATTTAGAAAGATTTCTTTGTATGTAAAGTACTGGCATAAATGACAATATAGGAAATTTAATAATTAATGATATTTTTTCATTATATTATTTTGATCACCACTGTATTTTCATCAATAATGAAAATGTTACTGAAATAACTTTAAACCTCCTAAGGTATGCACCTGAAATGACTTCACAGGGTAAAGTACACAGGAAACTCCTTTTAAAAGCTGTTACATGTTTCTGTTTTTCAGTCCCTGTTTGCAAGTTGCCCAGGTTACCTCCAGTAACACTCTATGCAAGACAGAGAGACATGAAACCCTTTTAGCCATCTCCTGACATTAGCATTAAATTATCATTCCAGTTTTCAAGAGAAAGAGGAATGTGTTTAACATTTCCTTTCATTTTGTTCTGCTTTTAAATATCCCTAACACTGTGCCAGAATTAAAGTCAAAAGCTAACACCATACTAATGGGGTTAATGTGTGGTCAAAGTCTTCATTTTTTAGTGCCAGAAGAGCATTTGACATTATTCTTGTTGAATAAAGACAGTCAGCTGCAACATGTTACAAGCGCACAGCTCTGGGGAGGAAAAAAGGCTGTTTACACAAAACTGAATTGCTGCATTTTTTTTGTTCTAAGCAGGTCGTGCTGTGCAAAGAGGTGTGTTTTATCAGTACTTACAAGTGGGATGATGCTGCTTTGCAGTGCAAGAAGTGCTTCCAATGTGCAGGGGCCTCAAGTATAAATATAACAGTGTGAATGCTGCTTCTCTATGTTGATCTACAGTAGCTTCATCCCAGCTTCATCTCAGCTGATTTCATGGTGTTATATTGCCCTCGGCCCAGCAGCAGCACAGTGATGAATCAGGCACTCTTTTCTCCAGTTTCCAGTGCACAGCTGAATTTTCTAGGTAGCCTGTTCAGAGATCTCTGCATTCCCTCATGCTGTAAGACAGATGAGGATGAATAGAAGCCAAAAGAAAAGGTAAAGACTCAGAGGCGTCATCTGCCCTCTTTTCACCTCCTCACAACAGTCTCCTGGCAGCAATATGGTGTGCTCTGGACCTGGCTGGAAAGGGTTAGCTGAGTTTAAGAAAGAAACATTTTGTAACACATGGTTCCCTGTTAGGAATCCAGTAGAAAAGGGAGTCAACATTAGGACTGTTCCTCTAGTTTGCTTTCTGTCCTGGCTACTGCCCAGGGGGAGAACTGGGAGAGATGAAGGTGCAGCTGTGTCACTAGGAATGAAGGACAGGATCGACGTTTGTAGCCTCAAGGACATGAGGATGGGGAGTCAGGGTACCTGTGCTGCTCCTAGGAAATTCCCATGACTTAGAAAGTCCTAGGGCCAAATGCTTTGATTCTTGTTGCCTTCCAAGGGCCTGCAAGCGTCACCTACAAAACTGGCACCTGCTCGCTGTTTTCAGCATGTGTTGAGACTCCTTCACAGGTCCTGAAGTCAGACTCTTTCAGCTCTGTGCCTATTTTTATGGAAAACATCACTCAGAGGGAATATTAGCTGTATTTAAAAGGGGTTTTGAGAAGCTTATATTGTGCACATCTTCCGAGCTTCAGCCTCAGCTAGTCCTTAAAGCAAAATTGATCAGTTTGTTGATGAAATCAGACATCATAAGGCTCAATCTGTGGAAGATCCTGCTGTGGGGCTATGGAGCTGGACCAGGAGGCAGCACCAGGGCACCTGGGCAAGGCAGAGGGCCACAGGGCTGCCAGGGCAGTATGGTGCCTCTCTCCCTGACCAGCCCCATCCTGGAGACCCCAGCAAGATGACCCGGGATGGACTGGGGATGGTGTCTGGGATCAGCCACAGCCTGGCCATCCCCAGGCACCATGAGACCTGCCAGGTAGGCATCCCTTGGGATGGTGACAGGATGGGGATGGGATCAGAGAAGTGCCCAGCTCAGCAGGGCCCAGGGGCAGGCAAGGACAGGGCTGCAACACTCGGTCTGCATATCAAAGAAGTTCTCATTACTAAATGAAACAGTATGTTTTGGTTAATCCAGTGGAGAAGGGGTACTTAATTAATTTCTACAGAGGTCTGTTGGGAAATTCTTCTAAGGTCTGTTAATTCTTACTGAGATCTGATCAGCAGG
>NW_009916055.1:103619-126211 GCF_000696875.1 Nestor notabilis
TTCACTCTGCCTTCATGATTCACAGCCACTTTCTGAGAGAGCAGGGTAATGGTAAGAACTACTGGATTGCCTGCAGATAAGGTGAGGTTTGGGTAAAATGTGCTCATGAGCTAGATGAGACTGTTGTTTGAGTAGCAGCACTGTACTGTATCTTTGGAGATGTAAGTTAAAGTTACAGGTGAGAGTACAAGTAAAAATGAATGGCTTGTTCCATATTATAATTTTTCCAGCAGAAAAGCCGGCTTAACAGGTTCCTGATCTCTCCCTTGTCCCACACCCACTATGTCAATGATCACCACAATTAACCAGCATCTCAGCTGAGCTCCTGCAACTCTTTCTGGAGACAGTCTCTGAACCCAATCAGTGACATCATCCATTTTTTAAAAATAAATCAGTGAAAAAATGAACAATTTCAAGAGTAGCCACATATGGAGTAAAACCGAGCACTTAAAACGCTGCAGCTCAGGCGAAGCAGAAGAGACCAAACAGCTGGAAAATCCATCCAAGAGCCTCACTCTTGGAGCAATTTGGCACAGAAACACCCAAATGACCACAACTCCCAACAGAAATTCCTCCAGGCCATTGTATCATCATGGGTGTCACACACTTTCCATTATAATTCCCAATGTTGTGTTGTTTTTCAAAATTGCCAGGCTTCCACTAAGCAGGACCAGAACCCTGGATGCTGGAAGTGTGCTTCTTCTGAAACAATTTCTCTACAATAAGGCAGGCACCTCCAAACACAAGGGCACAAGGGCATGGCTTTGTTTTAATCCTGTAAAACTGTCCTAGCAACCTTTTATCTGAGGAAGGTTTTAAAATTCCCCTGTCTTTCACAACCTTGATTCACAGCCCACTCAGATACCAGAGGCCACAGGGTTGAGGCATCCATATATAATATAGGCTATATTAAGGTGACATGGACAACATCAATTCTGGTATTTCCTAGCTTTTCCGTGTTTGCCTGAGCAAACATGATCTACTTTCATGTGTGCTGCTGAAGGGTTTTTCTGTAACCATTTCTAAGTTACCTGGTCTGTGTTGTGCTCACGTATCTTTAATAGTTATGCATGCCTGTTATAGAAATGTCTAAGCCAAAGTTATTTATGTGAAGAGAAAGCAATCATTTTAACTGAAAGTAAACTTTCTCCAGTCACATACAAGGTTATCTACATGTAAGGTATGCGCAAAAACTGCAGTTACCAATACAGCTGGTAATAACTGATTACACTGCCAGTTTGGTTTGGTTGCTTTGCTACAGGAGCCAGCCAGGAGCTAAACTAATCCAGCCAACAGTGCTTGTACTTTTAATCTAATGCAAAATCTGTATTTCAGACTTTTAAAAGTGAAAGGATAGCATATATCTATTAATGATACTACCTAACTTCTCATACTTGATAACTGTGGAAATAATAGCAGACAATACATTTAATTTCTAAGGCTGAATGATCAAGAACCATTACAGAAATATGGAAGACACAAGTAAAGCAATTAAGATAAGTGGAATGTCTTTCATTGCTTGTATCAAACACGTGAACTATGCAGGAAGATGGGCCAAGTTGGCAAACTTGCTCAAAATAAATGACCAATGCAACTTTTCATATGTGCTTACTGTAACTCATACACTCTCTTGGCTGGGTTGGCTAATTGTCAATTACTGAGGTGGCACACTCTCAGTTGCTTGTTTTGAGTGAAATTTAAACTGACTGTTACAAATGAAAAGTGAACGACTAAATTTTGTTGCTAGAGAAAGCTGAGTACTTACATGCCCTGAGTTTGCAAACATAGAAGGAAGAAGTAACTTCTGTTCAGTGGGACTGCTCGAATGTGGGAAGTTACTCATTTGTTTGAGTGTTCACAGCTCTCAGCATCCAGAAACTCAGCTGCTACAACCAAACATTTTTCTCACAGCACCCAGTACTTAGTCACCACTGTCCAGGGAGAGCAGACAGTGTAGAGCAAAAGTCACTGTGGTCAGCGTGTGGCATATTTAGTAAAAGAATTAATCTTATTCATTTTCCATGATTCATATTTCAAGACTGCATCATTAATTTCTGACAGTCATAGGCACTAGATTTATACTAAGAAAAGCTAAAGAAAGGCTTGTCACTTGTTCTTAAGTCTAGTGTGAGAACCCTGACCTCACTGATACACGGGGTAACAATTTGGGATCAATAGCATTAAGTTTGTTAATGATCAGTATTTTCAAACACTGTATGTGATTTGGAGTAGCTCCATCACAGAGATTCCTTCAGGCAGTGTGATACTCAAAAAGCTGACCTTCTGGCCTTTTGAAAAGCTGGTGCCTCCCTGAGACCCCTCAGGAGGGTCTCCTGAGACCCCACAGCACTTCGGAAAATCTCTGCCAGTCACTTCAGTTATCCTGCAAGGAAAAAGACCTGCCAAACCTGCTGCTGTTTACTGCTGCCCCTATGGAGTGCTGTAGTCCTTTCAGAAGTATGTAAATAATAATATTATGAACTGTCATAATGTTTATTTAACTGGTAGTTAACCTACTGGTTGTGGACATTCTTAAGACTCAATTCACTCGATTCATGAGCCTGAAAGAGAAGTAAAAGGTAGCTCTGGAAATCCTGCATATCCATTCCCAGTAGATGACTTCAGAGTGAGCGATCTTTCTGCCTGCTTATAATGGCCCACAGGACCCTCCTGAAACCCTGGGATCCCAGTAACAAATGAGGGCACAAGCAGTTGCTGCAGCTTACAGGAGCCACTGGCTTTGCAGAAAGCGATGAGATGACTTCATGAAACAATGCAAAATTTACACTAAAAAACACACTAGGGAGGCTGTGGAAATGATGCAGTAACGTTTTTAAAAAACCTTAGTCAGTTCATTCAAAAAATATACATTGGCAGGCGGAAGGTAAGTAGTTTAATAATTTTAATGGCCAACATTTAAGAAAAGATTAAAGGCCTAATACATTAAAAAGGAAACTCTGCTGATGGTAATCAGTTTTGCTGCTTTTATGCATCATTTTTTTCTGTGTTTGTGTATAGAATGAGATGGCTGGGGGTAGGGGGAATGTGAAGATTTAGGAAGATTACTGCTTTCATGAAAGTGTTTTATTGCACTTCTGCAGTTATAGAATCATAGAATAGTTAGGGTTGGAAAGGACCTTAAGATCATCTAGTTCCAACCCCCTGCCATGGTCAGGGACACCTTGCAGTAGACCATGTCGCCCAAGGCTCTGTCCAACCTGGCCTTAAACACTGCCAGGGGATTACTACGTCTTTGGGCAACCTGTTCCAGTACCTCACCACCCTCACAGTAAAGAACTTCTTCCTTATACCTAACCTGAACTTCCCCTATTTAAGTTTAAACCCATTACCCTTTCTCCTATCGCTACAGTCCCTGATGAAGAGTCCCTCTCTGGCATTATAGTCCCCCTTCAGATTCTGGAAGGCTGCTATGAGGTCTCCACGCAGCCTTCTCTTCTCCAGGCTGAACAGCCCCAACTTTCTCAGCCTGTCTTCATACGGGAGGTGCTCCAGTCCTCTTATCATCCTCGTGGCCCTCCTCTGGACTTGCTCCAACAGCTCCATGTCCTTTTTATGTTGAGGACACCAGAACTGTACACAATAGTCCAAGTGAGGTCTCAGGAGAGCAGAGTAGAGGGGCAGGATCACCTCCTTTGACCTGCTGGTCATGCTTCTTTTGATACAGCCCAGGATACGGTTGGTTTCTGGGCTGCAAGAGCACACTGAAGCCAGCTCATGTTCAGTTTCTCGTTGACCAACACCCCCAAGTCCTTCTCCGCAGGGCTGCTTTGAATCTCTTCTCCACTCATCCTGTAGCTGTGCCTGGGATTGCCCTGACCCAGGAGTAGTCCTAGATTTAATTTAAGAAAAAACAATTGTGGAAAAAGGATGAAACAATCTGTTTTTCCTCTAATCTGTCACAAGGTTGGAGAACATATCAAAATAAATTTGTGAGTGCCATTCTTCTTCATTCCCAATGCTGTCATAGCAAATGATGATCCAAAAGCTGAAGGACGCTTCACGTATCAGCTCTGATGCCTGCTGCCCTTCTCCTTTTACAAATTCTTACAATTACAAACAAATAACTTCAGAGCTGTTTTAAGAACATGGAGAAAAGACTTGTGGTAGATGAAGCATTTTAATAGGTAATAATCCTAAAAGACTGGGAAAATTACAAACAGTCACATGGTAAACTATTCCTCCTAGCTTTTGTCTACAGTTGCCTGTTATTCCTAAGCCAATTGTTACTTCAGATATAACAGATAGCAACCCAAATCAAAAGCAATGTTTTCAAATCAATATAGATTGCAGAATCATTCCCTGACACTGCAACAAATAGTTGTGGCTTAAGCCACCATGCTCCTTTGCAACAGCTCAATCCAAAGTAAGCAGAATTTTATACCTCTAAATGTTCACATTCAGAATATCACAAATGTGCATCACATGTAGACTACTGGTACTCCTTGTGGTATACAAGCAAGCTTGTTTGTGTGACTGCCATTTAAATATACACCAATCCTGAGATATGACTCACCTTATGTTCTTAAAGGTAAGAATCTAGCTTATAAGTACCTAGGCTATAAGGGGAATTTACAGGCACTATGTCAATGAGATGTATCGTTGCTGAGAAACTTTCTTTTCTGTTAAGTCCAGGAATAGAACAGACAGTCAATTTTTAGACAGTTAAATTTAGACTTATTGCCTCCAACATTGACTTTTGAGAGAAGCAGTTATTTAGCTACTACTGTGTCACCATCCAAGATGAGACCTTTGTAAGTATGGAAGATTACAGACTCATGTTGTAGTTGATTAAGGTAATTAACACCATCTTTGGACTGTAATTGACCTTATCTTCCTAATTCCTACAAACCGATCTCCCCTGCCCACCATGGGCAGATAGATCCCTGAACTCATTCACAGGAGCACAAAAAGGGTCCTTGCACACATATTTTTTGCTGGGAACTGTTCCTTGATTTTGCCAAAGCTGGGGGACTTGAACTCACTACAGCATCAGAGCCCGAATACACCTGCATCTGGGCTGGACAGCTGTGACATGAATGAAACAAAATATCTTGGAGGATTCCAGTAGTAATAAACCCAGCTAGGCATATAAACAGCACCCACAATCAAAGGCTCCATCCAATGGCCTTTTGTTCTACAGAAGTCATTAGGATTTGTGAGGGCAGTTGCTTACAGCAGTTTAAGCAGAAAAAAAAAATCTTCGCTTTCCAGCATGGAAATTAAATGATCAAGTATAAGAAGATAGTTAGCAAAACGCTATGGTCTATCACTCCACAGAATAAATGCAGTGGTGAGGAAGAGTAACGTTTTAGTGAAAGAGAGGAAGAGAAACTGAAAAAGAAGCAGCAGAAAACACAGAGACAGCTTAAAGCCTTGGGAACATGATTGTGGGAAAAGCCTTGAGAGAGATTTCTGGGTTGGGAGCTAAGTAGCAGAGGGCTGAGAGCATAAAGAAATGTCACCTGTTTGAACCTTCCTGTGTGCAAATCAGGATTTGGTGCATTCTTTTGTGTAAAATTCTTTGGTGCATGGATTTGGTGCATTCTTTGTGTAAAATACACAAATAATCAGCAAAGATAACAACTCTACTGACCATTTCCAGTTTTAGTTAAAGTCACATTGAAAATTACCTAAACTTTCAGACAAAAGAGGTAGCAGCATACTGTCACCTTCTAATAAATACAGCTTTATATGGCACAATTTTTTTCTGTTTTTCATTCACTACAATCTTATGCTTGTTTGAATCCTGCATAAAAATAATAAAGATATTCCAAATTTGGATCACATGGTCAATATATGTTACTTCTAAAGTGCTGACCACATAAATATTTATCATACATATTTTTTCTGCTCAAGAACTGCATTTAACTTCATCAATTCAATTTCATTTAAAAAAGACTAAGCCAGCATATTGAACTGATTTCTGGCACAACGGTGAGACTTTTTTTCTTTACTGTTATTTTAATTCATTATATTACTGTGCTATTTTTAAAAGGTCCCATTTATATTGTACATTGCAGTTCCATAGATTAACAGTTGGAAACCAAAGATTAATTTACAGGAAATTCAAGGAAGGTATCAAAGCATAGTGTCAGGAGTTATCTTAAGCATTATTTCAGATAAGATACCACAAAATCTTCACCAAGGCGTATTCTACACAGTTTAGATTTTAAACTTCTAAAGACAAGGGCTAACTATTCTTGATGCTTCTGTGATATAAGTATACTGTGTCATACGCTAAATTGCATCTCTATTCTATTATAACAAGCATATTGCATGGTAAGTTACGCTTACAGTTTAAAAGGGGGAAATGAATTGTTATGAAATATCAGTAATAAAGCTCAGAGTAGAACATTACAATATTTCAGTTACAATTATGAAAGTGAACCCAGTGCAAGTGAACAGCAGCTTGAAATTTATCACCACCTGATGGCTGTTCAGTGGACCATGTGAAGGGAATTAACTTGTCTGTCCAGTTTGGAGCTGAGAACTCTCCATATTACAGAAACTGCCACCAAACCTGGCACCTTCATTGGCAAAGGCCAAGGGTTAGGTGGGTGTTGGAGAAACAAGTATTGCTGTGCTTTTAACTGCTGACAGACTAAGTGCAGGACTTAATTTGTCAGAGATGATGGCAAAATCACTCAGAAGTTTTAAAAAGCGCAGAAAAAAATGAAAAAAAACAAAAAACAAAACCAAACCATCCCCCCACATGAGACAGTTACAGACTTTGCACAGAATTGCCCAGTTCTTGTTACTTGCAGTCATGGGACTGGGCACTGAAAAAAATCTGTCTCTAAAAGAAGAATTGTATTCACACAAGCAGGAGTTATGGTCTTGTGGAAGAAATTAATGGGTGAAGTTTTCTGGCCTGTGTGATACAAGAGGTCAGACAAAATGATCATGATGGTCCCTCTGGCCTTTTAAATCTATGTATCTGTGATCAGTAAATGGAAGTCAAATTGTTTGCAAAACCAGGGAATGTCTGTTTCCATTTGGTCGCATAGTGGCATCTACATTTGACATTTTATGCTATAAAATACACACAGGTTAATATGATATTCTGCACATGTGTGGGCATTATCCATTCCTACAGAAAGCTTTTTACATCACAGGCTGTATCACACAAGCCATTTTAGATACCTTTCCACTGTCAGTACGGCATAGTGCACTTTATCACTTGAGTAATGCAAGTGCTAGAGAAAGCAAAATAGATCCATCAGTGCTCTGTGGATTCTAGGTTTGCACTTGAGGAGCACATAAGTAGAGGGAAGGTTATTCAGCTCACATATAGCACTCACTCTTACATAAGCATGATCAGGATCTTTAAATCTCCAAAATAAACGATAAGCAATTTTCCCACCAGGACTACATATGTGTTAGAACCAGCAATTTTCCAACCATCCTCAACAAGGTTCTGTTCAGTTTTCCAGTCCTCCTGACAGTTTTGCTGGCCATGGCAGAATGGCATCAAAAAGTAACTGGCAGATTTAATTTGGAGAGGCTAGATTTTAGTTTACTAAGGCTTTAATTTTTTGAAATGAGAAAATTCCATAAGAAAAAAGCCATAATACTGTCAGATGGATAGAAGATGGCACTGCAAACACAAAGCAATAGAGACTGGCTCTCCAAGTGAACCATACAATTAATTCTGAATACCTTTCTTTCAAAATTATACCGATAACTGGCAATCTTATTCACCTGAGTTTGCATTTGGCTGTATGACAGAGAATTCTATTAACAGATGTAGGTTTTTTAAAAAGTTAATTTTCAAATAGCTGGATTTACTATTTGTGAAATGCCAGTTTCCTTTCTATTAAAAAAAGAAAAATATTAAAGCAGTTCTAAAAGTATGATTCCTATTCTCAGAACATGGCATTTATCACCAGATTTAGGAGTGACCACAGAAGCAACACGACAGCAATACCTCCCTGTATTTTCTGAACCACCTTTTTTTCTCATAGTTCCTGCTCATTTCTGCTTTGTGCCATGGTGTTCTGCCTTCTCCCTGTGTGCTGGCACCACCATGCATTTGGCCATGTTGTGAAACAGCCTGAGAGCTAATAGGGCTTAAAAAACCCCACAAAACCCAAACCTTACAAAAGAAGGAGAGTTCTTTTCAAAACTCATTTTACAGGGTCTGGTTGCTGTGGGGGGTAATGGATAAAGCCGTTCTGGCACAGCAAAGCAAGGCATCGTGTAGTGCAGGGTGGGAAGGACCCCTGTGAGCTGCCGCAAGCATCACCTCTGCCTGGAAACAGGGTTGCTGGGCTCTCTTTAGGCATGGTGAGTGACATCTGTAAGGAGATAATTTCAGCCTCTCTAGCTTTGCATGCCAGGTATTCACCCTTCTCCACACCTCAGTAACTGTGTCATTTTCCATTCACCCTAGCTATCCCATGACAGTTTGCTACAAATAGATCCAGAAATTGACTGTCAAGTTATTCTTTGTAATGTACTTTATTGCCATACATGAAAACTGCATTGACTTTCCTCCAAAACAGGAGGAAAGATCTGCCCTGTGTGCTTAATGCTACCTGCAGTGGAGAATAAAAACCCCAGTACAGGGAAAACCTGGCTATTATCTCTCCAAGCTCAGCTCAATGTCTTATGTTAGTCTGGACGGGAGCAGGATAATAGAAAATTTTGGTCTCTGTAGGATAACATCTCTGAGGAACACTTTTCAGTGTCAGAAGCTTGGCTTCTTTTTCCCCTCTTAGAACACATTGTCACATAATAACCTGTGCCAGGTACTTTCTGAGAAGGTGAGGGGGAAAGTTTTAAAGCCTATTTTAATCCTTCCCCTCGTTGACACCTCACTGTTTTAGGCTTGTAATGATAAATGTGATAATGAGTAATGACATCTATTCATGGAACGTGTGAAAGCAGGTCTGAAATGTCAGGATTTGGCGTGAGGAAAATGTGTCTCCAGCAAGGTCAGCTGCATTGACTTACTTTAGCCCATCCCTCATTAAAACACAGGCTGAATTTCTCATAAGTCTGGTCAGAGCACATTCTCCGTCTCTCTGTCTCCATCCCCCTGTGCCTGCAGTTTTTTCAGATGGTGCCCAAAGGCCAAATTATGGGAATTTTCAAACTCATTGTTCCCCATTAAAATGCTAATTCTGCCTGTGATTCCTATGGTTTAATCCCTTGAGTGCTTTAGGACATGGAAGACAGAGTATACATTCTCTGACAGAGTGCTCACCCTGCATGTTTCTCCATCCCATTGTCAACAGTGGGCCAGGACAAATGGTGTGACTTGGCCATAGGACAAGAAGCTGGAGCAAGGTGCAGCAAACAAGCTGTATGCTGTTGTTAGACTGGTTGTGCTTCTGGTGTTGCATGTGATGAGCCTTTTCTATTCTCTTCCTCATAACACTTTTATAATGCCCTCATCACCATAGTGCCTGAGTGCTTTCTAGTAGTGCACTAACCAGAACAGCTAGCATCTGACACTTCTCTCATCCTGCCCCCAGGGAGAGGAGACTGTGTAGAGAAAAACCTTTTACAAAGGAATATTTTTGTGAGAGCAAGATGGGGAAGGAAGATTGCTTTAGAGTGTTTATTAGTGTATATGTTGTGAATTTATACAGGGCAGGGGGGATAGTCAAAGAACCGTGTTTGGAGCAGAAGGTGATGAAAGGGTACGATGGCTCACAGACTCTGGCAGATTTCACTCGATGGGGTTGGTGTGCTTTTCTGGAAAGCTTCGCTCTGATCACCATTGTGCCAGAGACTTGAAGGTGCCAGTCACAGTCCTGGTACATTGGATTATTGTTTACATATCATAAGGCAAGGCCTGGGATGGCTATCGATAAGAAAGACCTAGATTTTGAATTTGACACCCAAAATTCTACCAGTGGTCAGCACTGGCAGCACCCAGCTGACTCTGTGTAGGTAACTACTGTTAGATGACATAACTGTGCTTTTCCATTGTTTTTGGTTTAACTTCTATAGACCTTAAGGCAGGTGACTGACTTTTGCTTCCAAGGGAAAATGAAGATTTGAGATTTTTACCTAGAAACTGAGACCTTTCCACTTACCATAATCAGGAAAGAACTTCATTTGCCACCTATGCATGTGCCTGGAAGAAAGATACCTTCAGTGCAAGAAGTAAGAGGAAAGGAGTCACAGATGACAAAATACAATCTTCATGACTGAACTACTTTCTGCAGGAATGTGTATTCTCATTTTCATTTTGATACTTAGCACTGTAGAAGACATCATTGTTCTACTTTGCAATATTTTGTCAAAATAGGAGTAGTGTTGTTTACAACTATGGTGATCTAAGGATACAAATGAGGAAAGGGAAAGGACGTATCATTTATTAAGTCAGCTAATATACTAGGGAAAACATTATGCTTTTGGATTTGGCATTAAGGGATGCCAAGACCAAAAGCATCCCCATTTTATCCAATTTTATCAGTTTGTCCAAGAAAGTAGGTACTTTCTTCCAAAATACTGCCATTAAGCTGCACTTACACTTTTTTGTGACTATATCTAGTTTTTGAGGTTCCTGTTAAACCACTGATAGTTCTTCCTGCTTCTCTGATTTCAGTCATTCTTTTACACTTGCTGAACAATTTGGTTTCTATTCCATAATAAATTATCATTTATACCTGGCAGACATTACCTGAAAAGATGCTGCAATACCTAGTATATGCTATCTAGCTAGTTTTAAAATGTATTTTCACAGTACTGGATGGCTTGATATGTCTTTATAGTCTGCTTTATATTAATTCATTCAGACTGTTGCTGCCTTAATTTAACACTCGAGAACTTTGGCTATTTCCACCAATAGTCCAGCTAAAATTACTGCCAGAATCATTTTGTTTGGTGGTTTTTTTGTTGGTTAATTGTTTGTTTGTTTCCCCCCAGAAATCATGGGGTGAAATAGACATTACCTGTGGCTGCTATGGCAAGGTATGAAGCTTCAAAGCCATATGAAGGGCACTATGTAAAGAATTATTAATTAAACCTTGCCTTGAGTCACGTAGCAAGAATTGATTCAGACATACCCCTGCAGTGGGCCTGTATTAGCAGTACACCATGCTGCCTTCTCTTCTTGTATTAGCTGTGCCCGCCAGCAAATGGAATTTTACAGCACAGATTTGACTCTTCCCTTCTCTTTCCTTCCCCATCCAGCACCATGCAGCAGACAAACAGGCAAACAGTTCAGATTAAAGTTCGTGAGAGAGCAATCTCAAGTACAAATAGTCCCCCGCGTGGGAACATGGCCCATGTCATAATCTAGGTCCTTGAGATGTCTGTCTTGAAATGAAATGGAGAGTGTGAAATTTAGATAACACAACTACCTGTTCATATGAAAGTATGTAGATAATAGAATTGTGTTTTCTTACCTGTAATTCTTAGGGTTTTTAACCTCAGAGTCTTGCAATTGGATTGCATTGTTCTGTGGAACTGTGCGCTCTCTTATTCTGTGACTTCACAGAACTTATCCATACAAGCATCCCTTTCTAAGCTGTGCCTATGGTATAAACCATACATGTTACATGCCATCAAGCAACTAATACTAAGGTAATCATCAGTCTACCTTTTTACAATCAAAGATACCCTCTTCTTAAGTGCACCCAGAAGAAAGGCAAGATACTTAGCATATTAAGGTCTAGGTACTAGTTTGCTTTCTCTGCGCTTAGATCTGCCTACTAAAGTCTTTTTGCTTTTTATCAGCATGTTTCAGAAGCAAGTAGAGAAGAGACAGAAAATCATGTTTAGTAGTAAATATTTTACACTTTTTATTATGCTACCAAAGGCATAAACATCTGTAAAGTTGTTGTATGCTAATATAAAGTATCACCCTTGAAAAATGAAAAATATACTGGATGTTAAACCATCATTTTTTGGTTGTAGTTTCATATTGTTTTATTTTAATAATTATTATTCCTCTCTTAGTCATTCCAGCTAGGGCATGGTAACAAATCTGTTAGACACAGGAAAAACATCAAATCATCACATCATGTTTGTGTCTTCAACACGTATTCTTAGTGAGAGAAGATTGGGCTTTTAAAATAAATGTGCCATGTATGTATGTAAGAACGTGTTATAACTTTGAACACATATAGTAGACATTGTCCAAGTAAGTCTCTATTCTATTGGACAAGCACTATAGAGACTGTTTTCACAAACCCATGGATTCACAATCTATTTTCAACGACTGCATTCCCTGAAGTACTTGTAGCGTCATGGAGAACAGCCATGTGAATATAATGTTCACAAGGAGGAAGGACTAAAGAAAAAGCAAACCCAAGTTTACTTACACATCTTTTATTGGTCTGATTCTCTCAGGCCACCTGTTCTGTAGCTGCATAAAACCAAGCAGCTGTGAACCCAGTGAACTCCAGGGAAGCGTGTGAATCTAACATTACAGATCAGAAGCCTGGATGTGACCTAACTTCAGTTTCAGAAACGAAACAAATGAAAACCAAAGTGGTGTTTGCGTGACATTTTTAGTGGCCTGAAAATCTGCCGTATCATGTTGCACCTAATCCAGTGCAACTACAAACTGATGCTGAAAACGAGCCCCTCTCCTGCCTTCCTTTCCCTCCCAGCCAGCCCTCTGCCAGCAGTGTGGGACCTCCAGCTCCCTGGCAGAGGACCCAGTGCTCTGCCTCCCTTTGCCTACCTGGCTGTTTTCCATTGAGCCAGCTGATCAATCCAGCTCACCTTGCAGCTGCACAATCATTAGGTCTGCGGGAGGAAAGGCAGAGGGAACACGTGGCCAGGTATGAGCAGATTGATGGGGGACATTAGCATTTCGCCATTAAATGGGGTGGGTTTAACATGAAAATGGATGCTAAGAAAACACCACACTTTATTTCCCTGATGTTTCAATAGTTTATATTAAGCACTGACATATTCCCACACTCACTAAAGTTAAAATAAAACAATGTGTCCTGATCATGGTGCGAATCATGTTTGATAATTTTTTGAGTGTGAATGACAGAAAAAGGTGAAGATATTTTTGAGAGTGCAACAGTATGTATAAAATATTACGCAAGTGTCAAAACAGAGTGAGATTTTCCATGCACCTCGGTTCAGTCTCACAGCTTGGTTAATTGATTTGGATGCTGCTTGGAAAATCTTTTACCATTTTAAGCTAAAGGCTGAACATTTGAGACTTTACACAAGTCCCTCAGCATTGACATCATTCACACATTTTTATAAACTAACCACTCGGATAGCTAGGACCGAAGGACACGGTCCTGTATTCGAGAGCTGATCGCGTCATTTAAAAGAAGAGAGAGTCCTCTAGCGGGGAATTCCGAGTTTTACTCCTAATGTAACTTTTGAAGGGATTTGACTTTTAACTGGTTTTGTAATGCAAAAATACCCCAGCTTATAAGCATGCACTGAAAGTACATTCAACGTTTTAAACCTTCCAAGTTCATGTTCATTTTCAGCTTAGACATAGCTTTTGGATCTTTTTACTCCCTTGGTTTTTGTGTTTGGTTTGGTTTTGGTTTTGGTTTTTAAATGAGATTACAGCTATTTAGGAATGAACAAATATATACATGCTTCAGTAATATTTTTCTGCTACTAAAAAGAGCTTCATCTGATCAAGAAAGAGAAGGAATCACTTGTTTTATGTGACTCTCATAACAAAGTGATCAAATGGAGCATCTGCAAATTGCTCGAACACTCTTGCAAATAACAAATGTGCTTCCAGGAATAAGAATCAGTTCACAAATAATGTCCCAGAAGTAGAAAGTTAAATTAGCAATGAATATCAATCACAATGAAGCACTCGACCAGCTCCTGATGTGACACAACTTGAAGGGACACAATGTACTTTGAAAGGGCACTGATGTAATAGGATGAGACACAGTGACCTTTGTATGGTTGCCTTATTTGCTACACAGGCAGCAATCAAGCAACTATAAACAGCCCTCAGATTTCGTTCCTGACCTCTCCTGAACATTTTTCATTTAATAACGTGTCAGTGGCTTTTACATTCTCCCTTCCTGTGTGGACTGCACAGAGATGGAGAAAAGAGAGATCAAGACAGATGGCAAAAGCCTGATCTGGTGGAGGAAGGCTCTCCCCCTGTGAAAGCCCTCTGTGAGTTATAGGGTTCAAGAGACAGAACTTGTGCTCACGTCCATAAAAAAAGCCAAAGCAGTTCAGTTCAGTTACTCCCTTATTTTTCTCTGACATATTTCTTCTTGATCTGATACTCCTGTTACCAGTCTTCTATCTATCTTACACCTGACAGGGATTTCCTCTGCAGGACACAACCTTTATTGCGCCAGACATAATGCCAGCTCTTGCAACTTTATCCTAGGCCTTGCAATTTCTGGGAGTATTCATAGGGACCAGCTGTTAGACTGTAAAATGAAAAAAAATGAAAAAAAATAAAAGTCAGCTTCCACTTAAAGAAAAGTAAGAGAGAAACAAAAATAAGAAATTAAAAAACAAGGCCAAGTCTCGAAATCCAGAGCACAAATGCAAAACCATAGAATTTATCTCTTAAGTGTGTTTCATAGTTTTCAAAGCCCTACAACACTCTTTTGAGGCCTGAGCTGTGATTTCCAAATGTCTGAAGCTGGCAGTTCTGTGCCTGTGAAAATTTCTCATGCAGAGACTTTATCCTCCACCACACAGCTCTGGCCACTTCTGCATTGCAGGGCATGAAGTGAATTTGGCAGGCAACAAGATCTGTCTGTGTGTGTCCATCATGTTACTGAAGTGTCTCTCCTTATTCATTACATTCAAATGCTTTGTAAGTAAACTAACACTGAACTGCAGTTTGGAGGATGTTTCAGGGGTTGAAGCACACAGTGGTTAGAAAAATGGAGCAGGAAGATGTAATCTTCATAGCACTCTCTCTTCCTCCTCGCCTCAAATGCTGAAGTACTAGAAGGCAAAATCTTCAACAGTATTCCTACATTCTGCTGTCTAGTATTATACCTGTGCCGTCTCCCCTTTCATTTCCTTCCAGACTAGCTATTTGTAATTGCTCATCTGAGCAGAAATATCTGAAAGACAAAGTAAGCGTAAAAGGTTTTTTTCTACTAAAGAAGATTAAATAACGTCAAAGACAACCCCATGAAGTTATAAATACAATCTTCACATGATTTTCCTTCAACTATATTCCTAATATTTGCATTCTATTTTTTTTTTTTTTTTTTTTTAGATATATTCTAGCAGATGGCATCTCTGGGGGGATGTGCAAAGACATGGGACTCTGGCAGTAACTTCTGTTCTGTCTCATTTACTGTCATGAGAATTCTCATTAGGGTTAAATTCATCCAATAAGGAAAAGGAAACATACCTTAAATTATATGAGTCTTCTCAAATAAATTTTTAGTTGGCAACAAAGCAGTCTGTCATCCCCATGGCTTCTCACTGGGTTTTCAACACTATCTTTACTCTACCAGGCCTCATCTCCCCATTCGAAGTAGGAATAAGAGCAATTCATCATTGCCCCATCATTAGCTTCATACGCTCAGCTTATGCCCACCTTAACACGTCATTAGGAGTGGAAGATGCACCTAACTTATGTGGGCAGAGAGGAAAAGAAACTCAAATGCTTTGAAAACATTTCAGAAAACTTCTGGAATCCTAGTGAAGAATAATTGTGCCATGCTTCTCAGAGACTTTGAGAGCTTCACCCACAGACACTCTGAAGACTTGACCACTAAAAAGAAGGTAAATTAGACTACAGTGTAAAGTGAAGCCTGCCTTTGGTGCTTTGAGACTGCTTGTTACATGGTGCCAGAGGTTTCAACATGAGTGAGCAAGCCGTGAAACCAGCATTGTCACAGAAAGCATTAGAAGCACAGCAGACAGAGTCACACAGAGACAACAAAGCTGATTTCTGGTCTCTTTTTCAGTTTCTTAATAAGGTTTTTCCCAGGTGAAGAATAACCACTACCCTAGTTTTGACTGCTGGTGCCCTAGAAGCACAGAGGTAACCAATCCAGAAAACACTCCCTTGCATTCTATTTTCACCCATAGGAGTGCTCTCACCATCATCTCCTGGAATGACAGCTTGTCTACAAACACTCCTAGACTGAGGCCTAGAAAGGGAAAAATCAGTTTCCAGTATGAAAGAGAACTGTAGGACAGACCTTCAGTGGTAGATATGCTAATGATGACACCTGCGTGTCTCTCATTACTCTTACTGTAGTCCACTTCTTCCTTAAAAGCAGAACAGGCTAGTGTGGCCATTGCCTTCTTTACTGTAGCTTCTGCAGATCCTTTATGTATTTGATCTAGTATCCAAGAATTAATAAAATCTTATTTATCCCAATAGACCCATAAACTCAGAAAAAATGCATAAAGCACATAAAACTCCATACATATTAATGTGATTCTTGAAACTATGTAGTGTTTTATATCACAGCATTTGCAAAAACTATACAGTGATAAAGCTTAGTTTATTAGTAATGCAGAATTCCTAAGTAACATGTATCACCTTTTTATTCAGATTGCCCCTTTGACCATGCTAAACAGTGCCTTTCCTTGGTACTTGCAGCCTGTAATTATACCTGTACACAAGGTTTTTTTGGTCAGTCACGTATGTTTTAATTGGTTTTAATCTCTCTTCACAAGACAGTTCTAGTTCAGTTGCTCAGCGTAAGTGCAAAAACCATTGAATGGTTTGAACTTGTGCTTTGATACTCTGTGCTGGGAGAACTTGCTTCTTGGGGTGTCCCATCCAGTAACCTATGTGCTTCTGAGAAAGTTGGGGCTTTTCAGCCTGGAAAAGAGAAGGCTGCATGGAGACCTCATAGCAGCCTTACGGTATCTGAATGGGGCTTATAAGGATGCTGGAGGAGGACTCTTCTTTAGGGACTGTAGTGGTAGGACAAGGGGTAATGGCTTTAAACTTAAACAGGGGAAGTTTAGATTAGATATAAGGAAGAAGTTCTTTACTGTGAGGCTGGTGAGGCACTGAAAAAGTTGCCCAAAGAAGCGAGAAATGCTCCATCCCTGGCAGTGTTCAAGGCCAGGTTGGACAGAGCCTTGGGTGACATGGTCTAGTGTGAAGCATCCCTGCCCACTGGAAGTGGGGTTGGAACTAGATGATTTTAAGGTTCTTTCCAACCCAAACCATTCTGTAATTCTATGGTTATTCCAAACTATTGTAGGTAGAACTGGGAGTAACAGGGAAAATCGTCCCATGCTAAGTCTTATGGTCTTGACTTGCGGCCCCTGCTGAGAGGACCTATAAAGGTTATAATTACATGAAATTTACCTCTAGCTTTTAAAAGGATGAAGCATGAGGAGGTTTTTTGCGAAGTAGACAAGTCAAATCTGTTTGGCCTGAAGCATCAGGTCACTGGTAATCACGCTGATCCACTTCCTGTTATTCTTTGCTCTTGTTAGGCTGACTGCTCATAAATGTGTATAATTTATTTTTTATAGTAGGAAGGGGGAAAAAAATGGTTTGTTTTTTTTCTAGATTAAACTGAATTTCTCATTAAACTGAATTCCAGCCTACTCATACAACAGACTCCTGGTGTAGTACAGTAGTCTTATTAACAAACGATGCAGTTTGGCCAAGATGACGTATATACATAAGAAAAAATCTTGTGCATCAGATGATTCTGGAAGATTATCAGATCATCATGTGTATCAACCACTTGCACTATGTAAAGAAAACGAGTGTCTCACGAATGGTTTCTGAAGATGCATCATCAATAGTTCATTTGCTCTATCATTTTGTAATGAAACCAGAATCCCAATGTTCAAAGATCATTTACTGACAAATGAAGCAAACCCAGAGTGCATTCTTTGGCAACAAACAAGGCAATGTGTCCTGCCCCATTCGTCTGTCCCCCCCAGTTGACAAAAATCAAACTTATGCAGCAGCCAAGATTAATTTAATCACCTTCTTTTCTGTCTTCTTTTTACCCATAGTTACAGAGATGTGGAAAACTTCAATGGTGTGAGTGCTTTGGGCAAACTATAAATGAGTTAGTTTTAGATAAACTAAAATTAAAAAAAAAAACAAAACAACAAAACACTTGAAGAAATGCATAGGTAAGGAATCTGGACTTGAAAAGTGTCACTGCAAAATGTCATCTATCTTGAAGGTTATGAGATAGAAGCTACAGGAGGTGAGGGTTCACAAAGCAAATAATCTCAGACGCTCACTTATGCAGTCAGTGTACAGCAGTACTTTTAATCAGTTCAAAGGTGGCTCAGTATTTTTGTATAAATAACTCAGTTTCTTTTGCAGCTAGCAGAGTGTTCCTGCTGCTGGGCACTAAAGGAATCTCAGCAAGGGCACAGATGTTGAGGACTGTGTTAAGGTAACTTCAAATGATTTAATGTCTGTACTGTGAGAGAAGTTAATTTATCATATAAGAATGAATTCAGAAAAGAACTTCTTATTTCTGCTAATAAAATATCATCTTGCTAGAAACCTAGTTTAGTTTTTTCATGCAGGCAGCAATTTTTATTAATCTCTACCATTTGACTGACACATATTTCAATTTTCAGATGATTTTTCTACAGTGCTGGAACAGTATATTAGCTGAAAAATACACTCTGGAATGTGAGTGTAAAGTATGCATCCATTATGCAGCAGTATAAAGGCAGAATTAGACTGCACTTTGAGACAAGATGTAGTATCTGTCGCTCCTGTGAATGAGCCTTGATTAAATTAAATTCCCTACAGGGACAAAGGTTCAAAAGTTCCTGGTTTAATAAAACATATGGCAGAAAATGTGGGAAATAGTCAAGTATGTGAAGCTTTAGCACTGTAAATGGATCTATTTACCAAGTATGTGCGTTTTCTCTGTATGCAGCTATTCCTTGTCAAAATACTTTTTTCTTAAATAACTCAGTGTTTGCACTGTTCACACAATGTGTGTGAAACATCCCACAGTGGGTACAGGTATAGCTCTGTGTACATTTTGGAAGAAGAACAGAATTCCAAGAAAAAAATCTGAGAGAAACTCTGGGGTCTTCTATTTAATTAAAATATATGGGAAAATACATAACCTATATATTATTAATTTTGCTATTTAGTTCAACAATTTAGAACTGTATTTACATTTTCAGCCTCTAAAGAACTCTTCTATCTTCTCTTAAATCTTTCCTAGATAAAGTTTCGAAGAAAAACTGAACAACTGGTAGCTTGGGAAGATGACGGGAGGCAATTATCAGATTTCAGCCTATGGTTTTTGTGTGAGCATTTAGCAGTGTAGAGCAAACGAAATAAAAACCAGTTGCAAATGACAATTCTCATGCTGCAATAGCTGGATGCATAAACTGAAGGAGAAAACAGAGGTCAGGGTTTTCAACCACGTTACCATCTCAACTGCGGCCAATTGTAGTGCATGCTGTTGTGCTTTTCCTGATTTTCCCACACTGAAGACTCAAGTTGCTAATGCCTTCTGGGAAGGCAAGTATGCACAGGTCTCATGGACTGCTTTTTAAACTTGTTCATGTATCTGAATTTAGAGTAAAGTGGTTCAAGCAAGGAAAAAAGTTTATTGCTCATTCTTGCAAAGAGACAAAAAACCCTCCAAAACCAACAAACCAAAAAACGACAAAATAAACCCAAACCAACAGAACAACAACAACCAAACAAGAACCTTCCACAGGCCTGTCTTGAGGCAGAATGACAACAAACACAAGAGCTGAGTGGATGATCTCATACACCTTTTTAAAGTACATTTTCACACTTCTTTTTCCTTTCCAGGAGTATCAGAGTACAACTTCAAAGAAAATTATAAAACAGCAGATGCATCTCCCACAGAAGAGTATAACTGAGCACCATCTCCACTGTGAATACTGTCAGGATGCTGCCAGCACTAACCATTCTCAATTATCCTTACCAGCCTTACCTGGGACAGCCTTCCTGAATTACCCTGCCCCAGTTCTCTGACAGGGCTTCCCAAATGGACTCAGGTTCACACCGTTGCCTTGTCTTCAATTGCACCTTCAGCTTCGTCTCCTGTCTTATCTTCTGCTGCCCCTGGATGGACCTGGCCCTGGTTCATCCTATCTCTTGTGTCTGGGGCTGCTGACAGACACTGTTACCAGCCTCTGGCTCTGCTGGCCCTGCTTATGTGCTACATGCAAGACTGCACCCTGGTTGGTGAGGGCACTGCCTGTGCTGGAGTCGCCCTTGGCTCCTGGCTCATCCTCCCTTGGCGAGCGGCCCCACTGCCACTGCTCCCTGACAAACAGCACAAAAGGTTATTGAAATTACAGCAAGATAAATTTAGGATAACCACTGAGAAATCTTCCCAGCTGTAACCTGTTCTTAAGGTCCCTTCCAGTCGTGATTTCCATGAACGTGTGAGATGCCTGCAACAGCCAATGACTGAAGTTAAACGCAATGGTTTTAAAGCTTTTTATTTTTTTTTCTCCTGTGTGGCTCCAGGGTATATTTGCATGGTTCCTCACAATTACAGCTGACACCTCCTCTTCAACACTCAGCAGAATTGCTGCTCTGTAACAGACCTGTAACTGATCTTACAATAAAATTTCAGTTAGATGTCAACTTTGGCAGCAGTGGTGGTTCCACTAATAAAGCAGCTTCCCTTTACCTCTTCTCATGCAGATGAACAACTGGATCTGCAGACAATCTTGATGCCAGTAAGGATGCCTTGAACCTTTTCTATCTGCCACTAAGGTATATTCTGACCATCTTCAGGAAAGGAGACTAGATAAGCCCATATGGAATTCTTAAAATATCTGTAACAATCCAGAGTAACAGATTTTGCTATTTTGCAAAATACCACTGCCAGCTTTCCTCTACAATACATTTTGGATAAGGCATGAATAAATTCTCTTGGTACTGAGATGCCTAGCTGGGTTGTCTCAGGTCTCGGCTTGTGTGACACAGCACCATGGCATCAACATGACGGCTGCCTCCGGACAAACATGTTAAATTAAAATAATCATGAGTGCAAACTGGAAAATAAATGAGTTAGCTTTGTATTTGCAATGGAAATCAACTAGGATACATGAGAGCTTTCGCTTTGATGTTCTAACATATTTGTGTAATAGCTGTTTTGATGTTTGCCTGAAACGTGCCTCCAGATTCTTCCCATCATGTATTAGGAAGGTGAATGCAAAGTGTAAGAGCTGCCTCTTTCTTTCTCCTCCTTCATTTGATTGTTAAGTCTTTCATCATGTATTAGCACAAGGAAAGTGACCCAAAAGATATATTAATTCAATTAAAGAAGTCATGTAAAGGCGGTATGATAGAGTAGGAGATAAAAGACAACAGGTATGGTCAGAGGAACTATGTTGGTTACAGCCAAGCTGAACCAACATTTTATTGGCACCATTTTCGTACAAACACAGAGCTGTTCATTCTCATCTTTATCTGCTGCCTCTGCTGAGGTCCCAGACATCGGGTTTGGGGTTTGTTTGCTTGTTTCATTTTTAATAGATTGAGTTATGTGGGCTCTGACTCAGTTCTGAGAAATGACCCAGCTTTATAAGAAAAGGGTTGTTTTGGGCTGGTTCAAATCTATCGCTTAGAGATCAACTAGGCAAACAATTAAATGAATAGTACTGAAAAATGAAATTTCTACGGGGCTTGTGGTGTGGGTGGAGGAAGAGGACCAGCTGATAAAACGTTGCCCTGAACCTGCTGCCTGCAGCACAGCTCGTGTCACCATTCCATATGGTAAAAACCATCAGCTAAAATACAGAAATGAGAAGGAGATTACATTTATGGCACTCTTATTAGGTGTCATTGTCAAATGACTGAAAGGACTGATTAAATCAGTTTTAGGGCACCATAAAAAATGTGAGCTCTACTATCAGTGTGGGGTTTTCTCCCAAGGAGGAAGTTGAATCAGACCACTGTTAAATGAAGATTTTTACAGAGCTGGTTTAGATATTATTTATTATCAGGAATTTGATAGGTCCTGGTTTAGCCTCTCTACTGTGCAGTCACATGCTTTTATACTTGTCAAGAAAAAGCCTTCTCATTTAAAAAAATATCTGAAGAACTAAACCATCTCTAATTATTAGGGTTCTATGCTCTTCATCCTGCTGCCTGCCTTCCATGTCTTGTTTGATCATTTTTTCTGTAGCATTCATAAATAATTGAAACTGTTGATGATTTTCCTTAAAGTATGACATATATCAAAGAGCTTAAGAGAATGGCAAAGATAAAGCAGCATAGTATAGTTTCTTATCTAAAGGAGAAATAAAAAATTCCAATTCCTGAAGATGTATGCCCCCTAGGACAGATTTGTCATTATTATTACCTGCTTCTTGTGTCTGCCTTCCTTTCTGTGTTTTCTGGTTCTTTTTAAACAGTACCCAGGCTAGGTCACTCCTGCTTATCAGCAAGACAACGCTTGGATTCTCCAGCAGATTTTGTATTTTGGCATTTGTAGAAATATACAATGCTGGAAGGGTTTCTTGTTAAATTTTTGCCACTAAACTGAAAGGAAGAAAGATGTGATCTTCCTGGCAAAGCACAAATCCATAGGCTCACTTTCCGTTTCACCATGTGAATACTCTGTTATTGCCCACTAGCATGGGTACTTTTTTTACCAATTTTTTTTCAGAACAACGTGCAAATATTTCTAGCCTATGTACTAAATGGTCTTGCTTCTTTC
>NW_009916055.1:126242-128083 GCF_000696875.1 Nestor notabilis
AACTAGATCCTTTTTCGTGATTGACTCTATGTCTGAAAATGAAGAGCAAACCTGTTTGTTAGTCCCAACAAGAGTTACACTGGCTGGTAAGATTCATGACACAAGTCCAGGCACCACACAATAAGGAAGGACCTGCAAGCTGTCAGTAATACTGTGAGTTAGGGATAAAAACCTGAACTCAGGTGGAAGGCAGTAAATGTAGGTCAATGTGAGAAAAACGACCTGGACTTTCTACGCCAAGACTATGGGTAGAGTTTCAGAAGAAAGGGCCCTCTTCTGGAACTAAATAGCTAAATAGAACTAAATAGAAAGATCAATCTTTTTTCTGGTCAGAAAGCTGAAAACTGACCCAGTATAACTGCTCTGTAGACATACAGGCACACTCATTCCACTGTCCTAAGAAAGTAGCATTACTCAGGAGGTGATGTGACGGTTTTATTTTGGTTTCTCTGCACCACTGCTGAATGCTATGTACAATTCTGACTTCAGTGCTTCAGAGAAGATGCTGAAAAGTTTGGAAAGGTCTCCGAGAAGATCTCTGAGAAGGACTGTGGACCTGGAAAGGTCCAAGAAGGAAGCAAAAATGGTATCAGTGAGTATATGCTGAGTTGGCACAGAGGAAACTTTGCTGAAGGGGCATATAGATAAATGAATAAATGAAATCAAAGTTTTCTTTTGTTTGTCCTTACAGGAAGAAGAGCAGCTTACCCAGGATTTCCCATAGCAAGCAAAAATTCAGTCTTCTTCAGTATCTGACGTTCCCTCGAATAGAAACTGTGGTTCTGTGAAGAAATAACTGGGGCGAGACGCAAAGGATCAAAGGCCAGGTCTGCACTGCAGTGTGAACAGGTGGCTCAGGGTAACTTATGTGGGTTACTGGGCACAGCAGGACACCCAGGGCTTGCCTCTCTGCTGAAGTAATACTGAGGGTGTTCACACACGCTGCCAGGGCTGCACCTGGGCACAAGTGCTGTGGGTGATCCTAGACTGTTCCAGCCACAAGAAAAGGTTTCAGGTGCATCTTTATTGACCTTTTCCTCACCCTTCCTCGCCAGCTATTGGCAGTGTGTGTCCCCCTTTGCTGAGCTGGCAAGAAGCTGCAGTGCTGCAGAAGGTCATTAGCCATAGCAGCCCCATGTCAGGGCGACAGGGCATGGACGGAACCGCTGCCTCTTCTTCCCTTCGGGTTCAGGATGTTTTCACCTGAAACAAGATGATCAACAGTCATGTTCACCCTTACAATCTCTAAAGCTGGCTGTAAATCTGGTAATCTTACTTGAAAGCCTTAACTCCGTAGTAGGAAAGTATTTCCTTCACTTCTGGAATAGGTGTTATAGACTTAATGGAATTAACTATATGACTCTCAAGGGTCTCAGAAATTCATAGACTCACAGAACGGTTTGGGTTGGAAGAGACCTTAAAGCTCATCCAGTTCCAGCCCCCTGCCATGGGCAGGGACACCTTCCACTAGACCACGTTGCTCAGAATTATTATGGTGAGTGACAAGTAGGTCAAAACCTCCCCCGACCATACGCCTGGTTGAACCAGCAGTGACTCTCCTCTTCATATGCGACTCTCAAACTGTACTGATCTGACTGAAAGCAGGAAGGTACCAACACAACCAGCCTCGTCCTGGTTGTCTCCCTGCTCCACGTCACCTGCCCATCCTGAATTTCCCCCAGGTGCACTTTGCTACCAATGGCCTTTTCCCATGGCTGTACTCGCGGACGCGGCAGCCGGGCGGGATGCCCCGTCCGGCTGCGGAGCAGGGCTCCTCAGGGAGGAAAGCGGAGTACGACGGCGGTTTCCCTGAGCTCACCGTGCCGGGCGCCACGCGGTCC
>NW_009916056.1:0-16235 GCF_000696875.1 Nestor notabilis
TGAGGGCTTGCTTCTCTTTTGCAATCTCTTTCTTGCTGCAGTCGCTATTCTTGCTGCAGGCAGCAAGAATAATGAAAAAAAAAAAATAAAATAAAGGTAATAGAAATTTTCAGCCCTAATTTATAAGTTACTCTTATCAGGCTAAAGGATCTGGATGAATTTCACCTGTCAAACTACTGTCAAATAAGTGATGCAAAATCAAGAGGTTAATGAAGGTAATCATAAAGAGTGTGAAGTCTACCCGTAGGACTCCTGGCCAAGATAAGAGGGTCTTGTTTTCTATTGTCTGGATTGTTTACACATTTGCATTAAATAGTTACCAAAGAAAAGTTAGAATTAATAGCAGACCTGAGTCCCATACTCACAGATGGTGTGTCCTAGCCATTGACATCATTCGTTTCTGTTTTGTTTTTCATCTTGCTCCTGGAATCTCATTTTCTTCTCTACAGAGGAACAGATCACACAGAGCAGATTGAGTCTCTTTCATCATGAAAGCTGCAGCTTTGAATACTGTGAGATCAAACCTGAATTTCCGACTTGATGTAGAACACTAACAACTTGCTTTGTACAAAAAGAGTGAGGAACCTCCAAATATGTAATTCTGTAAGCATTTCTATATGCTTGTCTTTTACTGAAAGTGGTCATAAGCAAACAAAGCAGGCTTTGGACAGAACTGAAAGACTGAGAAAAAAAACAGAGCCATAATAGAACAGCCCAGTACATCTGGAGCTACTAGATACTCCCCTGAGCTTCGTTTTAAGAACGGGATTGGTATAATTTCACTTCCACCTTTTAACAGTTACACATTTTCTCAGTTAGTCACCAACTCAAATTCTTCTAAGACAGATATCTAAGACACAAAAGGAAGTCTAGATGATTTTTTACAAGACTCCTTGTTAAAATTTTAAATGACTGAAGTTAGTTCAAAAAAGGTATACTTTATGTAATTACTATTTTATGTCCTTCATATTCTGGGGGTTGTCGCACAGCTTAAGGCCTCCCAGATTGCATGCAGCCTAGCACCTGCCTTACAATTACTTATGATTTGGGTTGAAGTACAAATGGATTTGAAGTGCCCTATTTGCTGGGCGCGTGCTCAAAGCATGCCTAATGAAAGTAGTAGTATACATTTTCTTACAGTAGAAGCTTCTTTTTAGAAAACAGGACAGGCAGAAGAAAAGCTGTGGTTTCTATTGTGTATTATTTCAAATAAAGCAGATTAATGGCTAGAACACCCAGGCAGAAAAAGATTTAGATTTAATTCCCTCCTTGACCTGAAGGGGAGCTTTAGAGTGCCAAAATGAATAATAGTATTCTGTGCTGATTTCTAGGGTATAAGAACAGGATTAGAAAATAGAAGAAAATGATAGTGGAGTGCTGTAGAAAAAGTTGAAAAATAAAATTGTAATAATACGTATTACTGCAATGTCTTCAATGTCTAGAAAGGACCATGAATAAAATTTCCCCTATCAAGACCAGATGAATGGCATACCAATAACATGATGTTAGTCGAAGTATATAAATATGAGAACAATCTAACCTTACAGGTACTTTTTTTTTTTCTTTTGGAAATTTTCTATTACTCTCTCTAAAGGTGTTATTGTCTACTAATTCTGATAAATTGAATAGGTCAAAGACTACTTTTTTTAAGCCCCTACCATTATAGCAGCAACTTTTGTTCGTAGAGCTCATCTTTTTTTTCTGAACTATCTAAAAAAACCTTTGTGGCTGCATCCAAACTGACCATCAGAAGTGATTTTTCATTAGTAATATTCTACCTGGACAAAATTGGGCATTTTTAATGAGTGCCAGCTTATTTGGGCCAGAGCCAACAGTTTCTCTTTACAATTAAACCGCATGGACAATTCTGTATTAGTGTTCATGTCTGTATTCTGATCTTTTTCTTTTTACTGCTATAGGTATATCCATTGTAATCAGTAGTAGTAATATGGCTTTGTAACACTTGAGCTAGGTGAGAATTAGATAGCCAACTTCAGTTAGAGAAACTATACTTGTGCTATCAAATAGCAGTATTTCCCTTCTCACTCTAGTGACAACTCCATAAAGATTTTTCTGAAAACCTTCATCCTTATAATTTGCTCTTTATCTAATATTCATGCTGTGTTTTAGTTTTACAGTTGTTTCTAGTTTATAACAAACAATGTTACAAAACACACATACGATTCTGATTCTATTTAGGATAATCAGAAGTTACCAATTTGAGAAAATTTAACTGCTAATTATAGAAAGATGCACTGTCTTAAACTTTAAAGTTTATCACAGTAAAATCTCCTCTCATTTTTTCAGTTGTATCACTGACATATAATCAAATAAAATTTTTTTAATTATAATTCTCGTTAGTGAATCCATCATCATTTAATAAAAATGCAGAAAAAAAAGGTAAATGTTAAGCAAGATATAAGGCAAAACTTGAAGTGTCTTAAATATGATCTCAGTGGATTTACAGAAGAAAACTTCTGAGTGTGTACATTTATTGAGATAAAAACACAAATAAGGTATAACCGATTAGTCTTGTAATGACAGCTGAACCCAGGACAAAGCTTCACTGAATAGGTGCGATATGATTCTCTTTTTCTCTCTGTTAACCAATATGGAACAATTTCCCATTTACTTTCCACTTCTGCCAATAAGAGGAAATAAAGACTATATATTTGTCCATTTAATCAGCCCAATTGTATGAAAAAGTGTTTTATCAATATATTCTGGGTTTTATCTAACTGATGATCTCAACAGTGTTTTCATTAGTGAATGGGGTGAAAAGTCACGAAACAGGCAAGGTTCCAGGATGGGTTTCTTCCTGTGGAAGCAGAGTATATGGTGCATGTGGGAAGAGCCTTTCCTGGGAGAACTGTGTATTTCCTCATCACCACTGAGCCAGCTGCCTCTTGCCAGCCCCCAAATGCACTCTACACTCTTTGCTGTACGTTTAGTGCAGCTCTGCAAGGGAGAGCACATTTCATTCACTCTTGGCATTTTGCTCTATGCCCTGGAGAAAAAAGGGACAAGAGAGATCTGTGGGTTAAGATTCTTTATTTCCTGGCCCACACAGACAGTGAGAGGCTCAGTGTTACTGATAACATGTTTTTATTTGCTTTATTAGTAGAAGATGAAAAATCAGGCATAATCAGTCATCATCCATTACTTATTATATATGTTGCTGCAGGCAAGAAACATGCTGTTACTAATTTTAGTTTACTTTGTTCATCTCATTTTGCTTTTGTTAGCTTGCAAATGTGGCTGCCTATTGTGATATGACCCTAGTTTCTTGAAATCAGATCCTTACTGAGATTCTGTTGCATAAGATGTGTTGTACAGCTCACAGCCATGCTTAATGCTCAAAGCTCAAAGCATATAAAAGCATATAAAAGCTATATGCTCAAAGCATATAAAAGCATATTTGTGGGCCAATGCCAACCGTATGAAGTTCAACAATGTGAAGTGCAAGGTCCAGCACCTGAGTCAGGGCAATCCCAGGCACAGCTACAGGTTGGGCAGAGAAGAGATTCAGAGCAGCCCTGTGGGGAAGGACTTGGGGGTGGTGGTTGATGAGAAACTTAACATGAGCTGGCAGGGGGCCCTCACAGCCCAAAAACCAACCGTATCCTGGGCTGCATTAAAAGAAGCATGACCAGCAGGTCAAAGGAGGTGATCCTGCCCCTCTACTCTGCTCTCGTGAGACCCCACTTGGAGTATTGTGTGCAGTTCTGGTGTCCTCCACATAAGGACATGCAGCTGTTGGATCAAGTGCAGAGGAGGACCACGAGGATGATAAGAGGGCTGGAGTACCTCCCATATGAAGACAGGCTGAGAAAGCTGGGCCTCTTGAGCCTGGAGAAGAGAAGGCTGCGTGGAGACCTCATAGCAGCCCTGCGGTATCTGAAGGGGGCCTACAAGTATGTCAGAGAGGGGCACTTCATCAGAAACTGTAGTGCTAGGACAAGGGGTAATGGGTTCAAACTAAAACAGGTGAAGTTCAGGTTAGATATGAGGAAGAAGTTCTTCACTGTGAGGGTGGTGAGGCACTGGAACACGTTGCCCAAAGTGGTAAGTGATCCATCCCTGGCAGTGCCCAAGGCCAGGTTGGACAGAGCCTTGATCGACATGTTCTAGTGTGAGGTGTCCCTGCCCATGATGGAGGGGTTGGAACTAGATGATCTTAAGGTGCTTTCCAACCCTAACCATTCTGATTCTAAACCTTTGAAATCTCAATACTTTTTCACTTCAATTAAAATAAATTATCCCATTTGATTCCAGGAAATCAGAACAGTCCAAGGAAAAGTAGGGTTTTGGAATGCTGGAGACTAGGTGATGAAATTATGACAGAAACCCAGTTAATGAAACATCAACTGTTGGCACACGTGGGGTCAGCATTTTTCTCTCTAACTATGCGGCATTATGCTGAAGAGTAGTTCATGCATGTGATCTATGGGAAATAATAGTTACTTTGTCCCTAACTGCAATATGAATGAGGAAAAACACCCAGGAAGATATTCTTCAGGGGTTCTGGGAGGGTTTATATCATGTCTTTTATGGTCTCCCATTTCTTAACTTCTGCATTATTTTTTATGGTTATTCGCATTTTGTGTCAGGAAGTTTAATCTGTTAATTAGACCATGTGTACATAAAATTTCTTGTATTGGTTTGTAATACTTTTGCAAAGCATGGCTAGGACTCTTTTTATGTCAGAATAGAGACAGAACTTAAACTATAAATCTGTTGCACTTCTGCCTGATTTAGACTTCATTTGCTACCTCAATAGAATATTCTTACCAAAACACAAAATGAAATGCACAATGAATAACCTGTGATATACAACAGTGTTGATGAATGGAAAATTGAAAATTTTGCATTATTTCCTCTGGTGATTTATCTACCTGGTAAGAGAAAAAACACGTACTACCCATGATTTTTGTTGGTGAATGTGACAAGTTTCATATGGAGTAGAGAAGAAAAGATTCTAAAATGAAATCATCCCCCTTGTAGTCTGCTTCCTCTACTCCGTATCATATGTTCTATACTCTGTATGCTTTCTAAAAGCCATTCATTATCTCACTCACTGATGCAGTTCCTATATTCATACCAGCTGAAGCACTTAAAGAATGGACACACAAAAGTACTGAGAGTTGGAAAGTAGTCTAAAAAATGCTTTGTGCACTGTACTTGTCTTAGTAGTCACTCTCTGTTCCTAAATTAGGGCAATGCTTTTTGCAGTCTTCCTTTATTATCCCTGAAGAGACACCTAATCCTCCAGAAAGTCGTTTGGGGCATCTACATTACATTTCTCTTAAGCCCTCCAGAAATGTCTGGCTTTTCAAGACACCATACGGGGAAGCTATTTTCATAATTTAGACACCTAAGTTAATGTATCTCAGAATCACAGAATCATTTAGAAAGAATTTCTGGAAGTCATCTAGTTCAAGATCTTACTCCAAGCAGCACTAACTAGATCAAGTTATTAGAAAGCTTGGCAAGTAGATTTTAAAATCTCTTCAGGGATGGAGAGCCCACCCCAAGCTCTCTGGGAAGCCTGTCAGTTTTTTATTATTTTACTGGTGAAAAACTTTCTCCTGTCTATCACATCAAGTTTATTTGTACTAGTATCAGAGTTTCTCTTGTAGTTTGTGTCTGGAGCTTACTGTTCACAACCTTACACCTCCAGTGGACCATGTCGATCAAGGCTCTGTCGAGCCTGGCCTTGGACACTGCCAGGGATGCCTTTGTTCTCTGCATAAAACTTCATTAATATCTCTCCTAACTCCTATCTTCTTAACACTGAATAGACTCAGGTTTCTCAGTGTCTTAAACATTTTCTGATCCACCCTCCTAATCATCTTGGTGGTTTTCTGATGTACTCATTTTAGTACATCAATGTCTTTCTCGCACTAGGGAATAAAAACTAGACACAGTACTCCAAATGCACCCTCACAGCCATTGAATAGTGGGGAATAATCACTTCCCTTGACCAGCTGGCAGTGCTTTTGCTGGCACATTTGACCACCTTTGCCACAAGGCCATAATATTTACTGTGCACCATGACTTTCAGGTCCCTTTCTGGCATCATTACATAGTGTCTGGTTTCATTAGATGATATGAATACAATCTTAAATGAGCACAAGGATACACCTTGAAGACAATGTATGAAAATGGGGAGTGGCAATTAGTGTTAATCTGCATGAGTAGGTGATCTCAGTTATACCTTGTGGCACTAAAAATTAATAATACATACTGATATTAACATCTCCAGTATGCATTTAATTATTTCGTCTCCAAGCTATCTCTATTATTTCATTAGAGTACATATCACCACCTTGCTTTGTTTTAGTATTTTATCTTCAGTTATTCAAGAAAAATGCTTGACTATAGGCTATTTCTGCAATAAACAGAAGGTTTGTCAGCTGCACTGCTCACTTAGGGAGAGAAAGTATTCAAGTAGAATAAATTTGTTGCTAATTTATTGAATTATAGGGTATGTAGCGTATTGGCTGTTGTGTACCTGTTCAAGGCTCCTAAACATGACATATTTCACTTTGTTTCACAGATTTCAGTGTTTCTACAAATTAAGTAAATTCTTTTTTTAAAGTTAGATGAGAGGGAATCTATACATTAAAAGCAATAAAAACTCAAACTGTTCTTCTGATGTAATTTTTAAAGTTTATATTGAAAATGTAAAGTGTATTCTCTTTTCAAACAACTTGTCTCCTATGAGTTTCAATTTTGTATGTATATATATATGAATATATCAAAGAAACATATAATCACAGAATGGTTCTATGGTCCCATGGAAGGGGCCTTAAAGATAATCTAGTTCCAAACTGCCACAGGCAAGTATGCCTTCAACTAGACCAGGTCGCAAAGACTCATCCAACCTAGCCAAGATTGCATCAGATTACATATGTTCATCAGATTATAGAGAATTCTGATATAGTGAGAAACTTATTCATGTTATCCAGGTTTATCACAGTTTTTTCCATCAAGTACAAAGAAATCACAGAAGTAAATATACTAGTGTGGCATCCTTTTTTACCTATGTCTCTTAATTTTTTTCATCCCCAAAAAATTTTATTTTATGTAAAATAAACTCAGGGAGTATACAAAAAGGTAGTGATGTGCTGCCAGTATTTTTGCAAGGGTTTTCTTGAAAAATTCCCTTTTATCCTGTGTTTACACATCTACCTCAATGTTATATTAATTTTTAGATAAATGAGTAAGAAATAAGAAAATTCTTTCCAATAACTCTAAACAAAGAAATGCATTAAAAAAAAAGAAAAAGAAAGAAAGAAAGAAAACAGAAAGGAAAAGAAAGTCACTTACTTTAAATGTTTTCTTTTTTTATCTGCTTTTTTCCTAGAAATTATAATCTATGGTAGCAATAATTTCCTGTTGGAAATTCTGGTTTTTTGAGCAACAATCTGGAGGGTTTTATGCCTTTGAGTGGCATTTCTTATATAATTTATGTTGATGGAAAAAAAATGGATTTGTGATAAAAATGCACTTAATTTTAAATCTTCTTCTCTGAGAAGAGACTTTCTTTATCAGAAGAAAACATAAATGCATAAAAGGCAATATAATTTATATCTACTCTATTTTTTTGCCCACTGTCTCTGTTTCCAAATCCCTCCTTTGCTCTCCTGCTAGCTATTTCAAAACTACTCCTTCTGGGGGAAGAAAAAAAAAAGGGTCAGCACTTGTTTTACACAAAAGCTGTAACCCATTCTTTAGGTTGCCTGTAGTCATCAAACCATACTATCAAAATACCTGTAAGCACAGCTTACCTCATTGCAGCTGAGGTCAACTTTTGTGTGCCTCGAAGGTAATCATATTTGGCATTTTCTCAACAGTTAAACATTCCCAGTAAAATACCATGCAGGACTAGTATGTCAGAAACAAACACAAACATCTGATACGTAACTGTGTTGATAACCTTGCTATTATATCCAATAAGAAAGGCAAAGCTGCCAGATAAAGTCAGATCTAGCTGATCCATCAAGCTCTGAAGCTTCAGGACATCTTCACATAGAACTGCTAAACTCTTTTTTTTGTTGTCTTTGATTGCCTTCTTCCTTTTCATATCTTTTCACAGGCTTTCAACAAAAGAGCTAAGATGGTCAGGCAGGAGAAAAAAAATTCAGTGGAGCAGTACCCTGCCCTGCAAGGGCTCCCGTCCCAGAGCAGCAGGTTTTCCATTCACTATGCCAACATGGCCAGAACAGACAATTAAATCCTTTACGTTTGATAGGTCTGCAGACTGGCTGGTCCTTCATTAATTTCTATGGGGAAAAAAATCAGTCTTGGAAAGAAAACGCATCTCCCATCATAAAAATCTCATTCATTATTGTTCTTCTTCAATCAATGAAATATTAATCAAATGAAAACATTCCTATAGCATGAGGTATACAGAAATTGCATTAGCTTCCAATTATTTCATTGCTGGCTTAAGTACTCTGTAGACAATTTATTGCCTATTAACTCTTCATGAGTCCCTAGTGGTGTCTACTTCATGTTTTGAAAAGAAGTGCTTAGAATCATAGAATCGTAGAATGGTTTGGGTTGGAAGGGAACTTCAAAGGTCATCTAGTCCAACCCCCCTGCAATGAGCAGGGACATCTTCAACTAGATCAGGTTGCTCAGAACCACATCCAGCCTGGCCTTGAATGTCTCCAGGGATGGCACATCTACCACCTCTCTGGGCAACCTGTTCCAGATTTTTACTATCCTCATTGTAATAAATCTTCCTCACATCTAGACTGGATCTCCCCTCTTTTAGTTTTAAATCCCCTAAATCAATACAACCAAGTTGTTACAAATCAACTTACATTACACATTTAAAACTGTAATTTATTGTGGAAATAAACTGTAGTACATAATGTAACCTAAGAATTTTAATCTGATCATTTCAGGACCTTTTTATAGTGAATAGAGAATTAAACAACTATCGCGTAGTATTTTGAAGGAATCATTGTTTATATTAAATGTAAGTATAGATGTTAGTTATCCAGACAACACCCAGTGAAACAATTTTTAAAGCATAACATAGAACTGAATCTTGATAAGATTGTGCAATCATCTTCAGAGTCTTATCTGTATACTAAGAAAATATTGTGTTTGTATTTCTTCATACAGTAATGTGGCTTGGTTCAAGTTTAGACTTCATTTGAAGCTTTTGAGTTCATTATTTCATCCCTGAGGAAGAAAGGGAAGTGAAGTGGTCCCCGACACTCATTATAATTAATTACTATTTTGAAAACCATACTACATCTTTAATGAAATAATTCATGTATAGTATTTTTTCTTTTTATTGTTTTACATTGGAGCAAGTTATCATTTATAGGGCAGACAGTATGAAAGCACTCATTAAAAAAGAGCAAACACAGCGTGTAAAGGATATTTTGCCTAGGATCATTACAATATAGCCAGTGATGAGAGAACTGCCAGCCCAAGGTGCAGACTGTGATGGCAGTCAGAAATCCACACAGCAGGACTTGGCATTGAGAAAACAGCTGAACACGTGTAATTTATAGTCATAAAACTTGTTTCCCATGAGACCTTTCAGGAGGAAATCATCGGTGACAAGAGAACTTTGTAGAAAGACTATGGGGGGGGGGTAAGAATAAATGTGAATTCAACAGGAAAAAAATGCATAAAGAAACTGGATTGTTATAAATTCTGTACAGAGAGAAATAAACATTCATGTGTACATGTATGGATATAGAGTACACATAGAAAATATATTTAAAGCATTGAAGAAATGAGTGGGCTTTACAATAGATTTGGATATGGCACGGATTTATGGCATAGAGAATCTTTATAACTGAAAATATTACTTGCACTTTTTCAAAAAAGATGTTTCGTAACAATTTGAAGAAACCAGTGTATTGGAGTACATGGAATTTGAATTTGAAAGAACAGCTGGCAATTACATTCATTTCAGCTATTTGAACTAAAAGAAAAGTACTCCCATGACAGGCAGATCTAATTTTGTTATTTTGCTTGAATTAAAGAAAAGAAATAATTATGAAAACAATGGAATTATTCTGCTGAATGAGTTTTTAAACTATTCAGCATGAAATAGAGTACCAAGGAAAGCCCAAACCAGCTGCATTTCAAATTTCAAGACAGGAAAATGAGATGAATTGCACTGAAAATAAGTGGGGGTACAGCCAAAATAGGAAGTTTTGATAGTGAGTCTTCACATCTCTGCAACCTGGTAAACTAATAGATGCACCTTGCTTACTCTTTTCTCGTGAATTCCTAATTTAGCTGACATGATCCTGCAGCCTTTTTTCATGTCTATGGGATAGTCCATGAAATATACCAACCATTCAACTAGGCTGAGCAACTGCAAGCTAGGCTAGGTTTTAAAAGAATCTGACTCCCAATCACATTTCATAAAAAATAGCCACATTTTCGGGGAACTCATCGTACTGGATGTAATAAACTCAATTTTTCTGTATAAAACCTGTTCTAAGGCACTTATAAAATTTAATAGTAAATGATAACCTTTCAACAGGGTCCCACAGAACAGCTAAAGATTTCCTATATGATGGTGCCATCTGGGAAAGTGAACACTGATCTGTTTAAAGTGGAAGATTAAACCTTTTCTGTTTATCTAATAGTGGTTACAATCACTTCTTTCACCACCTTTCCTTAAAAATCAATACAGCTGTAAACCCACTCTGCATTTTTAACAGATACAATTTGATTTCTGTGTAACTTTTTCACATCCTGCATCAGGAAATTCCTGGCTGAAATGAATGTATGAATTGCCTGTTAAGGAGGAGCTAGAGAAAGAAGTCATGGCCTATACTATTTCTTTGACAAAAGTGGATTGAAAACTGTTTACTGTTGAGATGTGGTTTTAATTTTCTTATATAAATCCAAATTTTGCAGTCTTGCCAGTAGATAAGTAGATCACAATTACTCATAATCCTGTAAATACGTAGAGTATTTCTTTTATTCTTCCCTCTGCTTTTTTCCCCTGCTGAAGCTACTGCTTAAGGACCACGTTCGTTCTCAGCTAAGACCCATGTTTTGCAAAGTAGAACTATGTCTGGAAAGGTCTTCTAAGACCTAACATAAACATACATCACAACAATAGAAGAGATAACCCAAATGACTAACAGATTAAAAAGAGCAGAAGACAGTACATGACATCCTTGTCTATCTTGCAGTACTCTGTCTACTTGCAGCTTTCCTTTGCTTCCAAGGTCACTCAAGCATGTAATAAGTAGATTTTTCAATGCACTAGTTGATGTTTTGCATTAGTTGATGTTTTGACATGTTTTTCTGCAGCAGTACAATCAGGGATTTTCTTCCTTTTCCAAAGTGAAAAAGTAAAAGTGATAAAGTAAAAGCAGATAATTCGTGCAAGTACAAAAATATCTTCCAGGTTTGCTCATCCTGTATTTTCATATGTTTTCACATATCATCTAGTATTTCCAAACGCACCTGTTTTATGCTTCTGAACTACCAGAACATATGCCATCAATTACACTATAACATTAAAACCTGTTATAATTATCAAGTTTTAGGCACTGGTTGATTTTATCAGTGTAAGAGACAGTTCAAAAGCAGTAAAAGAATATCACAAATTCTAACAAAATTTTGCTCTGCTGTTGTTTCTCAAGAGAGAATTTCTCATAACTGTAAGGCTTAGACATAACTCAAGAAATCTCATAACTGTGGTATCCCAAGCCTAGATTCACAACAGTTCTAAGAAATAGCAGTACTACTCCAGTTGTAACCTAAAGCACAAGTGATTAAAGTATCTGTCCAACATGGAAGATCGAATACTAAAATCTTCTTCAGTCTTTTGGATTTCAAGCCTTCATCTTTAATTTCTCAAAACAGTAGAAGAATTAAATTCTATGTTGTTACAAGGTTAGGAACAATATTTCCCATTCTCTGTCTAAATCATTCTCCGTAGGCAAAATAAGAATAAAAAAGTCTATGGTCAGTTAGACAAAAGATGACTATGTAAAGCAACTAAGGCATTCACTCAGGAGAGAGGAGACCTTGGTTCCATTAAGTGCTTAAGGGATTATTTTATATTAACAGTTAGTGAACAAAACACATGAATGGGTCTTGTGAACAAGGTTCAGAACTTAGTTTTGCCCTATTCCAGGAAATTGTTCCATCAACCACCTATTTCTTTTGAGCTGGAGACAGTGAGTGATCATTCATGTAGACAGTCTGCATCTGAGGGCAAATAAAAATTGCACTCATAAAGTCTATGGATCTTTTTATTTACCAGGGAAGAAAGCGCTGTTAGGGACACTTCTAGTAAATAACAAAGTAGACAGTATTCAAAAGTAGAAATGTGGTATAACTTCAGTAAAAATGAATGCTTTAACACTCTTATTGTTAGTAATGGGTCAAACAGCTAATGAGAACGATCTGTAAGAGGCCAGAAAATTGATTAAGGCTCAGGAATTTTCTGGCAAATCAGCTAATCTAGGAGAAATACACCTAGTACTTTTACCACTGGGCTTGATGTGAACCCAGTATAAATCTAAACTGGAGGGAGAATCAGGATTCCAGATAGATATATGGAAAAAAAGTCACTTTTTTTTTTTTTTAACTTCAGAAAAAAAAATCACAATCACAAATCACCAAACATAGCTGCCCAAGATAAATTGTTATTTCTTATATATGCTATTTTATCAAAGACACTCCAAAGTCCTTTTGATGTAATAATTTAATTAGAGAAATAGATATAACTTATAGTGATATAAATATCTTCTGCATACATAAGACAAATAATGTCAGGAACAGGGATTTGCTAAAACAGCTGTAAAAGCTTTCCAAGATGCATAAAGCCCATATGCCAGTATTTACTAGCTATTCTAATAAACAGAAACAAATGTCCCCAAAACAAAACAAAACCAGAACCAAAAGCTATTTTTCTAGTCAGTATAAATAAGTAGACTAGACAACATCTTATATTTTGCTGATTTCACAACTCAGTCATTCAATTATAGTAGCTTCAGGACAAACAGTCATAGGTGAAGTAAGGCACTATTAAAGAGTAATAGCCATTGGTATGTCTCTCCAGGAATCCTGAGAAAGGAGGATACAGTTGTGGTGTGGTAGCTAGTGCTTAAAATCAGCTTTCCCTTCAGTGTATCTCATCTTTATCTCTTCCTAGAGGCCAATAGGACCAGTGAGCCAAAATCAGCAGAGTCTGTCCTCCTTTCAGTACTTTTGAAAGCTCTTTTCTCCTCTCTTTTTCCCTGACTATGGTAGAAGCAGGTTACCCCACAGAACCTCTAACATCTCTTAACAGCAACATGCAATTTTGCCTCTGCTGAAGATGTGCCATAAACTAGCTGAGTGGCCTTATACAGCATTTCATACTGACTTAGAATTCTTTTTAATGGAATCCCCACTGTATTTTTGAATCCTCTCTGATTATTTGGAATTAAATGTTATGCCAGCATCCTATTACTTCTTGAGGATTTTTTTTTTAACTGAAGAAATCAAAATGAAATCAAACTCTGATTAAGAATAAAAGAAATTTCCATCTCTCAGCTGAATAGTTCTTTTTGTCTGAAGCAACATTGAGGACTGGAAGAACCAGCCAGCTTAAGCCCATGCTTTTGGAGGCTTCCATTCACAGAAACTTCAGTCTCCATTTTAAAAGTAAACCTCCTGTTCCTATACTTCTTATAAGCAGGTATCACACTAAGCGTCAGAGAAGAAAGTTTCACTCTCCTGAAAGTGAGCATGACAAAAGATACTGAATAGTTTCCAAAATCCTAGTCAAGCTGTTTTTAGAACACAGTCTAATAACTGTAGATGGGTAATTTCTCCCCCTCCCCAAGAAAGACTCAGAACTGCTCTGTTAGACAAATTAAATGAAAATGTTTCAAAACACTGAAAATTTACTTCCTTTTCTTAAACTAGAACTTCCTTCTTCTGAAACAAATACATAATTCTAATTTTTTTTTTGTTTTTATATTTTTACAATGTGGTTCACAGTTTGTAAGTCACATCTTGGTCTGTATCTTTTTTTTTTAATTATTTCCAAGAAAACTATACATTCTTTCTCTGGATGCCCATTTTCATGAGATTTCACTTCATATTATCATATTTTAAACTAATTCTACTATTTTAGCCTTAAAGTCACCACATTCTTTTCTACATTGTTACAGAGGGTATTGGCACTGGTAACACTTTGTCTTTAGATTTCATTCATTCATTCTTCATTAAATTAGTGAAAATATCTAATAAAATTTGTTCCTAAACCTTCCTTGAAGAATTCTTGTGATAACTTCCATTCTGATGGCTTCCTAGACAGAATTCAGCCACGGATATGGTATTGCTATATTGGATTTATTATGCTTCTGAGATTCACTAAGCAATAATGCTTTCCATTTCCACGTCTCATTCATATCCTGCCTATGCTACTCAACGGTCTGTAACAGGTTCCCGTACCTTTAGCCTTTACTAACTTCAGGCATAGCAGCTCCGCTACTTTTCCCACTGTATTTGTATTACTAACAGTATTCAATTTTTTTCTACTGCTTGTTCTATTTTCCTCTTCAAAAAATAACTCAGTTTGACTCTTGGGAGTTTTCACTATCTACTCATAATTTGTGATGTCTGTCTGATTTTCCTTGTAGTTATTACAGGTTTCTGACTACTCTTCATATTCAGAAAGTAGTTCTAATGTTCAAGTTTTGTTTTTTTAAGATACAATCAGTTCAAATTTCAGTTTAAAAGAAAAACCTAAAATCTTTGTATTTATTTGACTATGTTTTTCCATACAGATGACCTCATTTGATAGTTCATTTAATCTATCAATTTTCACTTTTCAAAAACAGAAGCTCAGCTACAAACCTCACTTCTGCAGAAATTTGTGAAATGAGTTTCTTCATGCTTGTGAAGTACTCTGTTGCTATAGTGATGACTGTGATAGAAAAAGCTATGAGAAAAGCAGTAACTCTGTCTCGAGGACATGGTTTCAATAAAGTCTAATAAATGAAATATACAGCTGTAGAGTGAAAATAAAAAGATAAGACAAAATATTGAATACCAGGATTTTTTCCCCTGTGAGGATCATCCATTTTATACACTTCATGAGATAGTCCTGGAGGGAGGACAGCATACAGTTGCACAATTTATATATAGTTGCAAATTTACAAGGAGGTGCAGAGTTGAAAAGCAACCTTACTTCGAGAATTTCCTATATTACTAGGCTTAGGGATATTTTAATTTAACAAAGTATCACTGTCATTCTGGCCCTTCCCTGGATATTCAAGGGACATAACCTCAGTTCTGTGACAATTGAAATACTGTCCTATAATTGTCTATATAGAAGATCAGTGCTTTTTCTGCTGTACCCTTTTTTTTCTTTTGCCTCCTGTCAGAAAAAACCTACCTCTACTGTATACAATCCAGGATCCCTGCCTGATTTACAATACACACTTCACCAGCCCCAAATATTTTTGGGTTATCTGTCTCCACTAGCACACATACAACATTGCTTACATCACTGTCAGATGGAGCCCAGAGACAGCTATCTTGAATAGTTTATGATGATCTAAAACTGATAAAGTCCGATGCAAGTTTCAAAAAAAGAAACAGAAAAAGTTTGTTGGAACAAAACGTAAGGTGAAATCTAAAGCAAAATGTCTCTCAGGTAAAATGCCACTGTTTTCTGAAGATATTAGTGAATATGATCACTAGCTATATTTCTTGGTATAGGCAATGTAAGTATCTGAATACATGTAACACTATTTTTAAATATGCATAGCAAATTTTCAGTGGCTGTTTTCTGCACACAGTTCATGGGCAGAGAACAGCATGTTTAATACTATTTTAAAGTACAACATATTTACTAAAATGAGGACTATTTCCAATTTCTCATGAAATGAAATGAGGTAACTGAGCTGCAGCAATTGTATTATGGAATAATTTCTGCTATCCAGGTTGCTGAATCATTCTTATCAATCATGTGTGCTTAATTTATGCATGTATGTATATATAGCTATTGTTTAGCTTATTTAAATTTTTGAAGTATAAAAAATTAATTATTTTTGCATTCCAACATTCCATGCTTGATCCAGATCTGATTTTCTCCAAACATTGTAGAAAGTAAAGAACTACTACAACATTAGGGCAATACAATAGATTACACCAACCTGGAAAATCATTTTTTGTCATTTTTGTGATGTAAAGTAAGGAGACCTGCCTGCTGATTGTGCTGGGGATCA
>NW_009916057.1:0-16611 GCF_000696875.1 Nestor notabilis
GTTGTTGCTCAGGGCCCCATTTGAAATTTTTATAAAGTTTATATACTGGGCATGACGTGCTGTGGTATGGAATACCCCTTTGGCCAGTTTGGGTCAGGTGTCCTGTCTCTGCTTCCTCCTGGCTTCCCCTCCTCTCTGGCAAAGCATGAGACTGAGAAAGTCCTTGGTCAGAGTAAACATTACTTAGCAACAACTAAAAACATCGGTGTTATCAGCATTGTTCCCAGACTGAAAGTCAAAAACACAGCCCTGCACCAGCTACTAAGAAGGAGAAAAAATGACTGCTATAGCTGAACCCAGGACAACGGCGAAGTGGTGAATTGAGCTGCAGAGTTAAATAAGAGTGGGCACATGTCTTGCATAGCAAAACCACAGGTCCTGGTGGCTGGGAAGGGAAAGGCAGTGGGTCTGCACAATGGAGGGTAAACTGTGGATGTTACTTAGCCCTTGATGAGCAGGAGCATGGATCTTCTCTTTATCCCAGCTCAGATGCAGAGGGCTGACAGCAGTGCCCAGCAGCATCTGGAGAGGAAACTGCACTTCTCCCAAAGCACACTCTTAGAATCATAGAATCGTTTGGGGTGGAAAAGAGCTTTAAGATCATCGAGTCCAACTGTGAACCTTGTTCTGCCAAGCCCACCACTAAACCAGGTCACTCAGGGCCATATCTAGATGTCTTTTAAATACCTCCAGAGATGCTGATTCCACCACTTCCCTGGGCAGCCTGTTCCAGTTCTCAACAACCCTTATGGTGAAGAAATTGTTCTTAATACCAAATCTAAACCTCCCCTGGTTCAACTTGAGGCTGTTTCCCCTTGTTCTATAACTTGTTACATGGGAGAAGATACCAACCCCTACTTCACTACAACCTCCTGTCAGGCAGTTGCAGAGAGCGATCAGGTTCCCCCTGAGCCTTCTCTTCTCCACACTAAACCCCCAGGTCCCTCAGCCCTTCCCCATCACACTTGTGCTCCAGGCCCTGCTCCAGCTCCGGTGCCCTTCTCTGTGCCCCTCCAGCACCTCAATGTCTCTCTTGCAGTGAGGGGCCCAGAACTGACACAGGGTTCGAGGTGCAGCCTCCCCAGTGCCCAGCGCAGGGGGACAGTTGCCCTGCCCCTGCCTCCGCACTGGTGCTGATACACGCCAGGATGCTGGTGGCTTCTTGGCTGCCTGGGCACAAGCTGCTCATGTTCAGCTCCAACAATCAGCACCTCAGGTCCTTTCCATGAGCAGTTTCCAGCCACTTCTCCCCAAGCCTGGAGCGTTCCATGGGGTTGTTGTGACCCAGCTGCAGGACCCAGCACTTTGCTTTGTTGAACCTCATCCCATTGACCACAGCCCCTCTACCCAGCCTGCCCAGCCCCCTCTGCAGAGCCTTCCTATCCTCTAGCAGATCAGCACTCCCACCCAACTTGGTGTCTGCAAACTCACCTTGTCCAGTTAATTGATAAAGATACTAATCAGAACTGGCCCCAGTACTGAGCCCTGGGGAACACTCCGTGTGACCAGCAGCCAACTGGATGTAACTCCATCCACCACTACTCTTTGGGCCCAGGAATCCAGCTAATTTTTTACCCAGTGAACAGGCTCCGGGGAGGAAGCAGCATTCCCTAAGAAGTGGGTCTGTGCTGCGTGTTGGGCTTTCTGTTCCCTTCACTGCACATGAGCACAGTAAAATCACGTTCATAGGCAGCTGCATCACTGGGTAGTGACCAGATTAGAGTTAATCAAAGGCTGTTTGGTGGTAGATGGGTGCCCAAAATAGCTAGTAAATAAGGCTGTGTGCAGGAATGTTAATGCCCTTTCCGCAGGGGAAAGAGGAGATGCGTTCTGGGTAGAATTTATCAACAAATTTTTGACGTTGGATGTCATTGTCTTCATTATGCACAAGGATCTAAATGCAGCCTTATCTTGGCTAGTCTTTTTAGGGGATAACAGCCAATTACTGTTAGCAGTTAATCCAATTACTCTTTTAGGTCAAGAGGGAGTGTTCTGTGCAAATATTTTTGGAAGATCTGAAAAAATCATTCTGTGTGGTTGACCCAAAGAGAGCGTATTTTCAGCACATCGGAAAGTTTAGAAATCACTACATATATTGAAAGAAATGTGTTCAGAAGGGCTGTAGGCTTCCAAGTCTGATTGAAAGACAAGAGCTGCTTATTTTAAAAGTGAAGATATATCACAATGCAAAGTACTTTCAAATCAGAAAATAAAACCACTGTCTAAAATCACCAGTGAAAGGCAGGGTTGTGCAAACCTGAAGAATTAATTCAGGATGAAATGTCTTGCCTAAAGCAGGTTTTAAATGCATCGTTTTGGCTCGCATTGTTGCTGGTTCTCTAATAAGGATTTTATTGAGTGTACAGGAAGGGACTGTGCAATAACTACCAATGATCCATCTAAAGCAGGGAGGAACACTGCCTTGGAGAGGAGAAATCTACCTGTGGATGAACTGGAGCAGATTTAAGTGGAGTTTCTTCCTACTTGATTCAGGAGGAAGATGTTGCACTTGATGAGCCAGATTGGATGTGCGTGACCAAGCCCTGGGAGGTGGGCTGTGGTTTTCCATCTCCTTTGGCAGAGGGGATATCTGTTCACTGCTTTATTTTCATCTAGGAATGAGACCCCAGGTAGGCTCAGGGTTTTGCAGAAACCTTTGAGGGTGCTTCTGCTGTAGCCTCTGCTGTGACTGCAGCAGTTTGGGGCTGTTTGGGTGAGATTCAGTCTGGTGTGGTTGGCTGTGGCTGCTGCTGGGGTAATTAAAAATGATACAACAAACACAAACCTAGATACGATGTGGGATGGGGAACCTTCCCCAGGGATTGGGTGAATGCTGAGGTCCAGGCTGCTGCTGCCACCTATATAAGTGTTTGGAAATCTCCGCCTTACATGGCAATCACAGCAGAAGCTGGGTTGTTGGCTTTACCCTAAGGATTATTATTTGGACATCAATGGTGAATTTTAAATAGTCCTGTGACATTTATGCTGTAAATAGGAGTTTATTTTTCCTCTTACCTGACACAGAAAAGAGCTCTCAGACCATGTACTGCTGAATCCCAAAAGCTTCAACTCCTAATAACCAACTGCAATCTAATTTAGATCAGCAGCTAGAGAAATCATTAGTTCAAGTACTAAATGGCAAGGAATTAGCTTCTGCAAAACTGACAGTGTCTGAGCTCTTAGAGCAACTATTGCCCACTCAAAATTTATGTTCTATTCATGCACGCCATAAAACTGTCCTTTTAATATCAGTTCAAAAATAAGCACAGAGGAGTTGCCATAGAGGAAATTCACAGTATTGGTTTGAGAACAAAAGACCAGGCGCTGCTCCCCAGTGAGAGGAGTGAGTTGTGCTGCCATGGCACTGGCAGGCTGTCATCCCTCACGGACCCCGTCCAGCAGCAGCCTCCAGATGTAACAAGAGTTATTTTGAGCAGAGTGAAACTATCCAGACTAAGAAAACAAGGGGACTGAAGGAGGCAGATGGAAATTCATGTTTCATGTAATAACCCCAAAGGTCATTCAAGGAGGGAATGGATCCGTGGAAGTATAAAGTTTTAGGGTTAAATGGTGTCACGCGTACAAGAACAACAGTCCAACAAGATCATGAGGATTTCTTTTGTCTGGATATCAATACACATTTACCCTATGGTTGCTACAGCCTTTAGCTAGCAGAGCTGAAGCCTCTCCATGTAAAAGCTTAGGGGGAGTGGAGGGGAGATGCTTCCTTACAGCTTTATTAAACTCTGAATTACATCAAAGATTATTCAGTTGGAACCCAAGCCAAGGCCTATGGACAAGGTTGATGTGATGGTTTCTGGCAATTCTAGATGGGACTGAAATGCAGTTGGACATAAAAGAAAGGCACAAACCAGTAAAGTGTTTATATAAACATGGTTGAATTGATCTTGAAAAACATCCTGGTGCCGGCAGTCATCCCGAAGATCACTTCACTCTCTCTCAGTAAGGCTTATAGGAAGAAGGAATTTTTTCCTGCTGGTTTGTTGACAGTAAGTTTTTATTAATGTAATTACTATTATTATTTTTTAAGAACTTAGAAATATGCTACAGGGTGGAATTTAGCAAGTTGAATGTTTTGATGTAGGAAACAACAGTTACTGCAGCTATTTTATGCTAACTGCTAAGCGAATTCCTCTCATGTATACACAGTTGTGTGATTTTGGTCTTCATAAAGTTGTGAGGGGAGGGTGGGGGGAGAAAAAAGATTTTATTATATTTGCAAAAGTATGAAGTATTTATTTAGCATCTTCCAACTGAGAATATACAAGTTCTTTACTGGTATCTTCATGGCCTGTGTCCATGACATGTGAAGACTTGTCCCTGATTTATTCATGGGAAGGTGGAAACATGGGCCACAGGGGTCCCATGAGGATGAGGAGTACGTTAGGGTGAGTAGCTGCTGAAGTACGGCAGCAGAGGCATAGCCAGATATTGGAAGCTGTTAGGATGACTACACATCTGCCTTCAGGAAGGTGGCCAAGGAAATGTAGATGTGCCTCGATGGTGGTTTCTTCTAACTGCCCTTGAGAACAGCATCCATGTGATGGTGTGAAGCTGGGCATCTGCCAGACTTCTCACAGGTCCTCTGCTGCCCTTGGTGAGCTTAGTGCTGGCTTGTGATTACTACCCAAACTATTTGAGTTAGAGCTACTTTTGTATCTACCTGTGCATTGCACAGAGGAGTCTAAGCACCTCCTAGGTCCTGCGATTAGCAGAGTCTGTAATGCAGGGAACAGTGGAATATAGTGTCCTGTGCTCCACATGGCACAGTGTGTAAATAATGCTTTGGATTTTTGTTAATTCCCTAAAATTTACCGTTTCTCTCCTACTATTGTGTATGTGTGATTCTTTCACAGTGTGGTTTTTATGCCATTAGCAAAATCATAGCTGATACCTGGTATTTCTCCTTTTTCCAAAATGCTTGTTCACAGTTGTTTAATAATGATCTTTCCCTGGTTGTGCACTGATTATTTTTGGTCGTCAAAAATGGACATAATCAGATTTTTAAAGCTTTTTACATTAGATTCTACATTGTCAAAACTTCCCTGTGGGTTGTTCTTGGACCTATAACCAAGGTCCTGTAACTGTGATTTCAGTGGCTCCATGAGGGTGTCTGGCTGTCATCATAGCAGGGAAAAGGAGGCATTGAGGTCAGAGGCTGTTCCTAGCTTAGTAATAAATTTTCAGCCTGACTTGAGGCCATTCATCATGTTAAGAAAAGGTTTTAGCTGTTCCCTTCAGAACACTGACATCCATTAAATTATTCGTACATCATTCCAGCATTAAGGCTTTATTAGAGCTGTGGTTGCTAAGGTTTGCTCCAGATGTTGGTGATATGAATACCCTCAAAACCAAGACTCATTTACGCTTGTTGACCAGGATTCTAGTAACCCAATGTGCTTTTGCTGATTTCAGCATGTTCTTCACTTACTAAAGGTGTCATTCTCTGTGGCTTGTTCAAGTTTAATTAAAGCTGGATGAAGGTGACTGGTAAAGAACCACTTATATCTTCTCCACCTGTCTTAGTAAGCTTGCCTGAGATACAGGTAGATCTACCTAATGATATCAAGCAACTATATTGATGAACTAATCAGTCTGTGGGGTTGGTTTGCACATGTTGCATGAGCCTTCTAAGCTTAGAGTAGCTGAGAAGTCATAGCCCAGTGCCAAACAGCTCTGGTGGCTGGAAGACCAGGTCCTTATGCCATCCCTTTGGGTAATCACTAGTAGCTCTTTCTCCCCTGCAGACCCTGTTTAGCAGCTGCTAGGCTGATTTCTGCTTTATTTAACACTAAAGTGGCATTGAACCTTGTGGGTAGTTCTCTGAGTTACCACAGTCAGAAGGGACTGTCAGTATGTTTCATGAGAACATACATACCCTTCAAACAAGCCCAGGTAAAACTAGCATTGTTAAGGGAGCAATTATGGCAATCCAAACCTTGTGTCCGTTGACTTGCTGCTCTCTTTTGAACCACTTGTGTTTTCCCATTAGCTCTTGCACCCCTTTTAATGCCACTTTATATGGGTTATTAGTGTGTGTTACTGACGTTGCATGTAATGAAGCAACAACAGCTGAGGTACAAAGTGTCTCCTGCAGATTAATGAGGTCTTGAAAGAAGGCAACTGCCTACTGTGAAAATAGACACTATCAACTTGAATTACTTATCACCTAGATACGACTCTTAGTAGTATCATTCTTGATAGGAGAGGAAGAATCAAGTGCATGAAAATGCAGAAGGATGGTATTTATTTGAGGGGATCCATGGTTAAATCTGATTGCTTTTTATAATTGTTGTACATTGGCAGATGTCTGGGAAACAGTAAAATCGTTTGAATTAACAACCAGCACTTCTAGAACCATATCAACTTACATAGTGCTGGTGCATCTGTGGTTTTAGACTAGCCTGTCAATAGTTACTTTTCGGATTGTTGGAGTTTTACTTTCCTCATCCTTTTTTCTTTTTACTTTCCTAATCCTGTCTTTTTAAATTATTATTGTTTTATTGGGTTTTTTTGCCATAGAGTTGGAGACTCTCAGCTTGGTTTTGGCAGTGGTTTTATATCTCTGCATCACACCATAAATAACTAGCAGTGGTTAGAGACTGTCTTTTGAAAGAGAGTTTGATTTTTGTTCTTGAGAGACAATCTGTGCCTTAGAGCTGTAAGCTCTCACTATCTCTGTTATTAATGCTTCATTCTATAGATAGCGGAAATGTGCTTAAATTCTTTCTGGTAATGTAATACTTTGAGGTAGCTGGAGCTTTCTGTATGCTATATATTTTATCTGTTCACTGTTTAATAGCCTGACCCCATTCAGAAAACATTGTAGACTGCATAGCATTTATATTATTAATGGCAGTATTGATTCCTAAGATCAACTGTAAAAGATTACTTGGTGTTTTACAAGAAAGTCATCAAAAGGATTAATGTGCTTTTTCATTGTACATCTATTCTTCTGTCCATTGAAAACAATGATCAAATCAAATGTCATTGTATTATCATCCTGGCTCTAAGGAACTATGTGTAATTGTATATCCTGATAAAGGCATGTTTGTTTTACTTTGGGGAATAGATACACTGATGTTACGTTACCTGCAGATGTGGAATGATTACTCCCTGATGTTAACGTGGAGATTGCCTATGGCTAGGCAATAAAAGCATGCTCTGTTTGCCTTTTTCCAATGTAATCTGCATGCAGAATAGATATAGGTGCTATAGGAGAATAAAGCAAGGAGAGAACCTTGTTGCTTTTTGGAGCAGGGTGTTATTCTACTCTTTATTAAAGCTGCATGAAAGAACATAACGTGCTGTTGTTTATGAGAAACACTGTTTATAAAAGTAAATGTTTTCCCCACCCTTCTGCCACCATGACTAAGATATTTATACTTGAAATTTTATTTGCCTTCCTATAAGCATTTCTTCCCCTGCTTTCTTTCCCCTACCCTGACATTATGTAGTTGATTTGATTCTCTAGATTGCTTTCCTCAAGCTCTAACTTGAGTTCATTTTGTTATGTGGTGACCACAGTTATGGATGACGCTCCCCCTGGCACACAGGAGTACATTATGTTACAGCAAGAATTGATCCAATCTGCGGAATTAAAGAAAAAAGAGTCCCCTTTTCGTGCTAAGTGTCACGAAATCTTCTGCTGCCCACTGAAGCAAGTGCACCTCAAAGAGAACACAGAGCCGGAAGGTTTGTGGCACTATGGATCCATGTTCTGTTTGTTTTTATGATTTTGAGTTTTCCATGTATGTCCCTAGAGCGTGCTGTGTGTTTTCCAGCCTGTGTCAGTGTAGTGCAACTGATGCAGGAAGCGTGATGCACTCCATGTCCCCCTTTGCTTGCCTGTTAGTGTCTGATTCAGCTCTCACGGGACACTATAGTATAAGCCATGTACGGTACCATTCTGAACAAGAAATGAAGTGACGCTGCTTTTACTTAAAGGAAGTCTGTTTGTTTCAGCTCTCATCATTACACACTGCCCTTTTTTTGGCTGCCAAAAGTTGCTTGCTACTGAAACGGCATCAATTCCTAGTTGGTTCTTACCAGTAACATTTCTGAAGCTGCACTCTGCTGCAAACATGGCACTTAGGCTCAGATTCAGCTTGTCCCCAACACCTTTCACTCCATAAGGCTTCTGCATAGCGCTAGCGAATGCTCATGACAGCTGTACTTCAGTGAAGCAGGATGGAGTTTGTATGTAATGCACGCCTGGTTGCATTTTAGAAAGTGAAATGCATGCAGAGCAGAAAACTATAAGTAGAATGTTTTCCTTTTCAGATAAAGCAAAGGTATGGTCTTTTCTAACGCTGTGTTTGCCAGTATGAAATTATTAATGAGGTATCTCTATCTTTAACTTGTGTACATAAGATGAAGCTATTTGAAATGATGTATTTTAATATTTTCTCTTGTTGTTCCACGTGTTTTCTTCTACTGCCTCATATTGCACATGGTAAGCCTGCTACTTTTTGCATAAGCTCCAGTATCTGCCAAGACAAATAATGCTGCTGCTGGTAGATGTATTTTAAGATGAAATATTCAGGGCTGGATGCTGCCACAATTGAGTCTGCAGGAATGGCAAAGTGAGAAGGTTGGAGTCCTTCCTCACAAATCACTTGTGTTATTCTCTCTGTAATGATGGGCATCGGTTGCTGAGCTGTCACTATTAGCCCAAAATATTTCAGTCAATTACTTTCTCCTGTTACATACCCCAGATTTTGCATGAATGTTCTTTGCACTTCTGGGCAATCTGTGTCTTTTAAAATAAAACTCTTTTATTAGAACAGTATTTCTTTCTCATCTCACCAGAAATACTGACACAAACACTAGTGTAAGGTGTGGGGAGAAGGTTTTTGTTTCAGTGACATTATAACTAAATATTACAATTAGGTTTTGAAAACACAAAGTGTAATTCTCAGCTCTGGGGCTGACTTGGTAGGAGTTGTGATTTCGTAATTCTGAACTCAATAAACATGAAGGAAAGGTGAATCTCACAGCACTCTTCTGAATTAGCAAATGTAATGAATTTCCTATCATCTGTCAGGGTTTGTGTTGTTTATGAGTAAATTAAGAGCCCAGAGCTGTTCATGTCAAGCTTTTCTAGGAGGACGATGACAGCTGAGCTACTAGAGGTGCTCAGCATCCTCAGGCAAGTGATATGCGGTGAAATGGAAGATTCCATGTGAGGCATAAAAAGAAGGGCCCTAAACTTGGCATCATTGACTCACATGCTGTATTTCAATGTTTTCTTCTGGTTATGTGCAACTCCAGCAGAAGCTGATGGTTACTTCAGTGGAACTTACACTGGGAACTGGATTTCTGCTGGGGTCTCAGCTCTTAGTTAGGTCTGATTGATTTCAGGGAACGAATCAACACTTTACACACTAATGGCATGTCCAAGAGGAACAAGGGAAATGGAGGTATGCCGGGCCTTTTGTCTCCTGGGGGAATGCTTTGGTCCAATGTCGAGGAATTCAGGATCTGCTGGGAGAAACTCACAAGGTGCAGGCTCTAAGTGAAGACCTGGGGAGCATCAGTTCTGCCGTATTGTCGCCTGGAAGCCAACAGTTGCTCTTCTTAGATTCTCCATAAATCTACATACTGTCTGTCTCCAGCAACAGCTGTGTTACTCCTTCCTCCATGGCATATGGTATTGTTAATCATTCTTACTGCAAATGTTTAGTTCTAAGAGGAATGCTTTTCATCTTTTATTGCAGTATACAAGGATGAATGTCTCTTCACCTTCCCCTTTTCACCCTTCCTTCTCTCCTCCAGGAATTTCACATCCCTAGACAGGGCACAAGAAGCTATGGCCATACTGAGTTGTCCCACAACCATCTGAGCTGATGGGAATTCATAGGGGTATCCATTTTTATTGTTGTGGAATATCTATATGTCTTTCTGTGAAAGCTGTTGGCTCTGGCATGAGAGTGGAAATACATGTTTAGGAGCCCTTTTAGCTGCCGTTGCAGTATAAATTGTCTGGGTTGCATTGGTCTTTTCCTTCAGAATCTGTGAATTGCCTGGCAATGGTGTTAGGCCCACTGAATGATGTGTGTCCTCCTCAGTGGTTTGTTGCCATGAAGCTTGAGAAAGTCTGAGTGTGAAATGATCTGGTTGCTTTCAGTGCAACCACTAAAGCAGTCCCTTATAGCTAATGGAGTGGCTGAAACAAACCCTACCTGAATACCTTCTAGTAGGAGCCCAGCAGCTAACAGCTCAGTTGTGCTGTGAGGATGGATGGACATAAATGTTTAAGCATGTTACTATAGCATAATTTACACATTTTTGAAGGTGAAGTGTGGTGACTAAGAAGCATTTAGGAAAGCTGCTGAGTAAAAGGTCCTAATGGAAGTTTTATGGAAACTTGCAGACTTGAAAGACTGCAGAGAGTATAAAAATGTACTTTTTTATCTGCTGAGTAATGGCATGGGAGCACACAGTAGATCCTGCATATTTCTAACTTTTCAACTCTTTACCTAACTATTTCGTTTAGATGATGGATTTCTTCTCTGCACTTTGTAACCACTTTCATACAGGGTTAATGCTTGGGGAGCCTCATTTTTCACTTCAGGATTTGAACCTCCTAGGCATGTATGACGATACCAGGTAAAAGATTTTCCTGGCTTTGTGTAAGGGTGTTTGGAGAATGTTCTGCTATTTGCTGAAAGACTTAAATGCCACCTCACTCTGGTATCTGAACCAGGCGGCCCATCATTTCTCATATCTCAGGCCCGTTTCTAAAAGCAAGAGAAAGAAAGAGAAAATTAGATCCGTGATTCCTCAATTAACCTGTCTCTGTTTCTTGGCCATTGCATCACACCCTACCCACCTCCTTGCAATGTGAGCACTTTTCACAGCACCCATATGCCTCATACACACCTTAGTAGAATAGGTCCAGAGCCAGTATACTTGATAGCAACCTGGAGGACACATAGAAGACCCTTGGTCCAGTATCTGTAGCAAGGGCAGTCTTTTGTTAAGTGGTAAATGTGGAAAGAAGAAGGAGAACAGTAGGAAATCACAATATTATCTTGAGCAACCTGGTCTAGTGTCCTTGCCCATGGCAGGGAGTTGAAACCAGGTGAGCTTTAGGGTCCTTTCCAACCCAAACCATTCTATGATTCCCAAAATGTGGAAATTTCCATCTGGGGACAAGTGCCAGCTGGGTGATTGTGGTTCAGACGGGATGATGCCTTTCCTAATGCTGTTGGAAACTACGGCCTAAGTTAAAAGATGAACTGCTCCTTTATTCTCCATCATTCCAGGTTTGTTTTGCCAAAGCCACCCTACAGTTTACAATGCTGTGGATCTTTCCAGTGCAATAAAACAAGCAGAGCTGACACCCTTACCTGGATGTTGGCTCCTGTGGGCATTGTGCATTGTTTACAATTACATCCAAGCAGCAGCAAAACACAGGGTGGTTTTGTAGCTTCCCTCAAGCCAGGAATATACTGCTAGTAGAAGAAGGGCCAGATGAAGTGCATTTTGCAGCTATTTGTTCTCTTAAATAGTTTAAACATAAGCTGCTGCTATCTGGATAAAACATGGTTACATAAAGAGAAGTCTGCTCCTGGAAAACTAATTTGAGTTGTATTATTACATGCCGAGGAGGGAATATCATGAGAGAAAAACACCCATTGGTTAGTCACAGCCACATAATCAGGAGTCTTGGCCTCTTGCCCACAGTTCTGTTTTCATATGGGATCTTATTTAATTTCTTATGTATTTTTTGGGGGTAACATTTAGTCTCCCTCCAGGCATACATAACCTTTTTACACAGAAAAAGCAGACAAGCATGGCAAAATATGTATTGGGGATGGAGAGAGGGAAATCTGGGGTAGCAGCTGGTAATGAGGAATGGCAGCTTTCCTCAACCAACAGGAAATCTGATTAGATAGAAAATGTTAAGGCTGCTAATACGAAACAAGCAGCTTCATGGTTGCCCTTGGCAATGGCTTGTTATCTTCAGCCCCAGCAAAGGGATGAGTGGCAGAGCCAGTCCCGGGGGCAAGAAGAAGGTAGGACATTTAAGCACAGGAGGTGGGAGGCTGGTTCTTCCACTTACTCCATGTGCACACATTGCTTTGTCACCTGCAGAAAGTCAGAGCCTTTGTGTTGTCACACTGAACATCCCTTTGGTGCTCCAAGTGTCGTGTCACCATTGATAGTACTGTTACTTGGCACTCTAATTATATACTTTTCTGCTAGACCAAATCAGTCCTATTAGCCCGGCTCCCTCAATTATGTTAATTCATGTGCATTTCTGCATTTTAGAGGAGAAAAGGAAAGAAAAAGGGGGAGGAGAACCTGTACTTGAAATCATGGAGGACTGTGAGAGGCTTTTAAAGTTTACATATTGTTCAGAACTGAAAAAGACTTTGCATTCCAGTGAGGGAATAATAGAGATGAGCTGTGGGAAACAGGTACAGCTGCCTGTGCCAGTTGTGTCTGAGATGCTCAGATGCAGCACACTTGGCTGTGGGACACCAGTGAACAGGTTCAGTATCTGTGCTGTGGGTGAATGCAACCTCAGATTTAATCTGGACCAAAAGCAGCCTGAAAGGGACTCACTAGTTTATTGAATAGAGGCTCCTACTAACTTATGTGATTCTATTTAAAGACTTCATTAGAGTCATGGTGCCTTGATACTAAGTTAATCACGTTTCATGATCTTCCATGGTGTTTTTCATCATGTCTTCTGCTTTCAGTGGAGGTGAAAAGTGAAGACTTGGTATCCCATTTGCCAAGGCTCTTTCCAATAGGAGTATTTAACCCTTTCCTGCTGCAGCTAAGCTGTCTGGCCTGGAGCAGTTCATCCCAAAGAGGGAAGAGGTAGGACAGGCAGTCTGCTATGGGCTGGTGTTGGGCCCTGCTGCCCTCAGTGCTCTCATCAGAAAAACCTTGTTCTTCACTCTGCTTTTGCCTGCACCTCTTGGGTCCTCCTGGGATGGAGCTTTGAGTAACCTGGTATAGTGGACCCTGGCTCATGGCAGAGAGACTAGAACTAGGTGATCTTTAAGGTCCCTTCCAACCCAAACCATTCCATGATTCTATGTGGGGAACATGAAGCTTTCACCTTGCCTTGCTTCTGAGTCCTGGCACTGGCACATGAGCAATGCCTGAGCCTTGTCCACTACTAGATGAAAATAAGCTCTAAATCCTGTTTGTCTGGATACACATGGAGTTGCTGCACCTGTGGGACCATATCTGTAGGGAAGGGTGGTCTAAAGGGACTGACATGGACCACAAAAGCCAAAGGTATGAAGCTGACACTGTTGTAATGACTTTTTCCCCCCAAAGAGAAACCAGCTTTGACTTGAGTGATTAAATGTTAACCTTGTATTTCAGTGCATTGAGAGGCAGTGGTGACAACCGCACTCTTATTCAGGTGCTTAGTACATAAAGCAGAATAGCTCAGTCCTGTAAGTGGCTGAGCCCTCTTGCCCTGATCCTCCAAAGCTTTTAAGCACATGATTAACCATGTGAGTGCTCCCAGCAGAGTCAAAGGGTTTGGGATGTATTTAATAAGCTTACCTGAACGCAGCCTGGGCTTGGCTGGGGTTCAGGCTCAGCCAGTGCAAATCCAGAGTAATTCCACCAAAATCCAAGATTTACTCACTATTTACTTGTCTGCAAATGAGATCAGAACTCCCTCATAGAGTTCAACTTGTTTTCTTCTTTTTTTATTCCCGGAGGGGTTTGCATGGTCCTTATTGCCACAACGATTCATGACTGGGCATGCATATATCATAGCACTCCTGTGAAGCAGGGAAATGGAATATTTCCCATTACAAGGAGGGAAGGGAAGAACTTGATTCTCAAACCTGTTTGGGATGTCATCAACATTAGTAACAATAACACTATCTGCTGTATCAGCTGAGCGCTAGGTCCCTAACTGTTATCTTTGGAAGATACTGGGTTGTGCCGTTTCTCGTCATGTGGGAATAGAGCAGAGATGGGAATTCAGCATTTTTCCATGGCCTAAAACTTAGAATCTGGGGTTTTAGTTTTTCTCTTGAGCAGTGGCTCTGTGGCAGTCTATGCTATCACAACTGCTGGCTGCCTTCAGCCTTCTCTCCTCTAACTTCCCACCACGTGCTCAGGTCTTGAACCCCTGCTTTGGCACCAAACACCTTCTTTTCTCACCTCTTTACCAAAATCATCACTTTTTAAGGTGCTGGACATGATTTAAAGAATAAGGTGTTGGTTCACTCCTTAAATTCCTGAGCAGGAGGCATCTAATTGTTGATCAAACATTTCTATCAGCAGGTACTACAACGATTGCAAAGTGTACATTGAGGAAGGCATTTAAGGTTTGCAAGTCACCAAATGCAGCATTTCCAATGGCTCTCAAATCTCTTTTGTTCCTGGATTCCCATGTACCTGCCACCTCACAGGACACAGAGCAAGAGCTTTCCTTAGGGCTTTACTTAGCTCCTGACAGGCTTGGAGATCAGTGTGTTATACATAGCTGTCATTCCTGCATCCTATCGATTTGCTTTGCTAATTCCTTTTAACTAATACACCTCCCAGCTTATTTCCACCTACCTGAAAAATAGACCTTTTTTGAAGGTCTGTGGCTTTTGCTGTCAGCTGAACTTGGCCTGAAATAAGGCTTACAGCTGGAAGATCCTTCTCACCGTGTATGCATACACCTCAGCTCAGGAAATAGCGTGCATACCTTTGTTTGTCAGGCTCCAGTCTTTAATGTGGCTGGAGAAACGGAACAAAGGGAGCCCAGGCACCCACTTTCTGATTGAAGAATGGTTTCAAACTTCACAATGCCTCTGCTCTTCCCAGGCCAGCAGCTCACAGAGAGGAATTCAGCTGGTGTCCGGCACTGATGGAGCAATGCTTACCCATGACACAGACCTGCCTTTCTGGGTGACTGTCCTCATGGAGTCATCAAGCTGGTGTTCCCAAGTCTGTAGGCAACAGGTACACCAGAAAATGCACTAGGATTCCTCACAGTATTTTATCGGTCACCTCACATGGTCACAAGTAACAAACTGGAAATGAAGGGGTTTGTTGAACTGGATTTTCCTGTTGCAGAAGTTCAAAGGTGCAGCTGTAATTGTGAGCTATGTAATCCTTACCCAAAATTGCACTCTGTAGCATCAGAGAAGTTTAAGTACATAATGGCCTTAGGAGCAGTTGTAGCACTTATCTCAAGACAATAGGTTTTAATTCTCAAGCTGGAGCTGGCCTCACCACTGAACAGGTCGTGGCAACCTAAAGAGAACTCTTATCTCCCACCTTACCTGTGTAATCTTCAAGGCAAATCTTTTATCTATGCTTTCTGCTATTTAGCTCTTATCTCAGACTAAGTACTCACTATGGAGGCAGTATCTGGCACTTATCTGAAGTAGGACATTTAGACCAAATGAGTCACACTATTATTTTTTTCTCATCTCATCTCTAAAGGACTCTCTGAGAGCTTCAGAATGCTCCTTGTATGGAGGACGACTTTTGTCTTGCTGCTTTTTCATTCCATGACTATCCTGAGAAAGCACCGGCCTTTTCTCTTCAATCTGTCCTCATTTTTAATAAGAAGATGTAGTTCTTTATTAATAATGAATGTTTTCCTTTGTACCTTGTTCAGCTTCATGGCCCATCATAATTATTGCACGACCCTTTATCAGTGGTAATGTCTGTAGTATGTAAACACTGGCCTTTGGGTTGAGAGCATGCCAGATTTTTCATGCTGGTTAGGTTAGGACAACTCTGGAAACAAGGAGCTGTTAAACTTTTAGCTATCCCTGGAAAGTTGTTTCCTTTCCCAAGGCAATCACTTACAAAAGCACTTAGTCACCTCTACATGGTGCAGCAGAGCACGCTGCAGAGATCCCCTAGCTACCATCCCACTGAAGCCCTGTGCAGCGTCATGCGGTGGTGTTAGTCATCACAGGGATGAAGTAGCCTGAGCAACTCGCAGCATTACGTTGCAGCATGTCTGTGGCTTCCAGTGCCAGGGTTAGCTCAGCCCATGTCTAACCCAGGTAATTTTGCTCTTGATTCCATCAGCAGTCTGGGCGGTCAGCAGCTGAGGGTGCAAAAGAAAAGCCACAACAAACAACAAGGTTCATCAGAAGGTCTAGCAGACTCCTGACCTTATCTGGAAAAGAAGAGGAACTTGGTCCTACTTCGAACTCAGCCTGGTCTCCATGTGCTTACTCAACTCTGCATTCTCCTCTCATGCTTCTGCTTGTTCTGGACACTGCTCTGTCAGAGCTGTGGATGCTTGCAGAAGAAAGCTGAAGAATTCTCACCGCAGAGCATTTCATTTCAAATCCACAGTGAGCACTCCGTGCACATGTGGGTTAGTCTTCCTTTATGAAGTTTCTTTTTAAGCAGTGGTAGTACTTTTGTCCCTATTTTTCATTCTCTTCTAAATGTCCTGACCTGTAAAGCTAAAGAAACTGAAAAAGCTTTACCCAGCCTTCAGTGAGCACAACCAGAGTTTTCCTTAGAGAAAATTACTGAATGCTTCTTTAGTAGTATCTGAGTGTTTGGGGAAAAGTCAGTGCCCAGACTGCTTCTTATTCAGTTTTTTCCCTACTGTTATCCATGTGCAGAGCATTCCTG
>NW_009916057.1:16642-22989 GCF_000696875.1 Nestor notabilis
TGATTTTACTCATGTGCTTAAAAAAGCCCACCCCAGCTTTTGTAGGACAGTACAAAATGCTTGCACATCTTTTAAGCCAGCTTTTGTCCTCTAGGACAGAAAGGTGTACTATCAAGCAACAGTGTTCAGGAAGACTGAAGAGGTGATTGATGAGTATGGATCCCAGTGTGAATGTTTGTTTCTTTCTACCATGTGTTTGAAAACAGTGACATAGATCTTTTACTGGAAGACTGAGATTGCAAAGAGGTAGGTTAAAGTCTAAAGATTACAAGGGACATAAACCTGCAAAGCTTCTGACCTGCAGAGGTGTATCCAGCACATGGCTGTACATCAAGTAACACAATGTTCCTTGGACTCCTGCTGTAAAGAAAATGATGGTGCATTTTGGAAGTGAGGAGAAATCTTTTCTCGGGCATCTTGGATACTCCTGATCTGAAGCTGTCAACCACAGTTTTCAAGTGTGCTAAATAATTCTTATGTGTTAATTTAGCAAGGAAAAAGCCTGAAGAATATGTACAACTTACTGCACAAGAAGTCTTTTGGTACCAGCTGTCCTTCACGCTTGACATTTCCACGTTACACAACAGTCCCTTCTAGAAAGGTTATTGGTGTAACTGTGTTAGTTCTCACTGTTCTACACCATGGCCAAATTTAGCTCAACGTCAGAATCTTGTGGGCACTCTTCAGATTTGTACCAGCATCATTAAGCCAGATTGTAATGTGGTTTGTGTGGCCCTTGGCATAGACAAGGCAGAAGAGCACTGGTGTATAGAGCAGCGACTGAGCGCAGTGAGGATGTGCAAATATCTAAGCATCTTGACTGTTTTGCTGGAGCCCCATAGAGAAGAAAAATGAAGTGGCACAACCTTGCTTCCTCTGAATTGCTGTGGTGGAGGTTTGGGTTTCTTAACAAATACTTTCTAAAGAACAGCTTAAACATTCTCCTTATGCTTAGTTTTTCTTGTCCTGTCTCAGGGTTGTTTTTTTTCCTTGGATCTTGTGGAAGAGACACAATCCATTCCTCAGCTGTGTTCTTGCAACCTTTATGAGAAGGTTAAAGACTTATATCTTCATGGATGTAATTGGTTTGGAAGCTTTACCAGCTTTGACTCTAATGTTGAGAAGACAGATGGGGCTGCAGAAAGAGTCAGCCATGAAGACCATCTGCAGGACAGGAATCTGAGACTGCAGTGAATGTGGTGCTAAGCTCTCTGTCTTGAAAAAGGCTTTAACAGCACAAACCCCGTTTGTGGTGACTGTCAGTCTGTCTCTAAACCTGCCTTTCCTCTGATCAGTCATATGGGTTTTCATTTCTGCAACAGGTGATGACAAACATACACTTAATTACAAGAGCTGTTAAAAATGTAGTTTGTTGCAGCTGGGCACCATGTTTCTCTTCCTCTGCAACTCCAGCATGTTTGAGTCAGTAGTTGAAGGCAGAGGTTTGATGTCTAGATGCTCTTACCCCTGGTGAGTATAATCATTCTCTTATTTCAGGCAAGTGGCAGAGCTGATATAAATATTGTTGGTGCCTCTTATATTGTTAGTAAAAAACATCTAAGCTCCACATAGGATGTTCCTTTCTGATGATCTACTATTATTAGCCCAGTGGAGTTCCTTTGGGTTGGCCTTTTTGTGATAAATTGAGATTAAATACCCTGTGAAACCAGTAGTAAGCAAAAATCTGAATGGGACTTGAGCTGCCAAATGCAAGTAAGTGGTTTCTTAAATCATAAATGTAAAAAAATGGTGAGAAATTTTGCCTGTCTTTGTACTGATAAGAATGGAGCATGTTTAGGAAATTCCTATTTTAACTAAAAAGAATTCAATGTAGAGCACTTAATATGTGTAGTGAAATGTACAGTCAATGTGATATGGTTCTGGACTTACTTAAAAAGTGCAGTGCTAGTTATTTCAAAGTTAAGGGAAGCTCTGAGTCAAACCAAGCTTTCCTACTTCTCTGAAATCAGATGCCCTGCTTCAAAAATACCCTTGCCCCCCTGGATAGGTTCCTTCCTAAATAACAGACAAGTAGGTTGTTTAAAATCACTTGTCTGCTGGGTTGCTGAGGCAGCTACCTTCAAGGTACACTGATGGGCTTTGAGGAAGACTAAACACATTGCCAAAAGCTTCCTGAATTAATGTGGATAACTCCTCTTAAAGAGTGATGACCTTCTAACCAAAAATTAATAGGTTGTTTTTAAAGGATGGCAATTTCTCCTGCAGAGGTTTTTCTTGGCTGTTCATCCTTTGGCACACTTGGGTACCTGCTTTCCTAAGGATGCCTGTTCTGTGTGTAAATAATATTTCCTCCAAATTCAGAATACAGGAGAACATTCTTCAGGACATAATGGCAGCAAACGCTCAGCTTATTCAGGCTGATACCACTGGGAACCGTGAGAACTCTGATGAGTAGATAGGTCATGTCTGCTGAAGACACTTTTGAAGATAAATGTACTTTTCATTTGCTGAAAACCACTTCTATTCCCCATTCCTATTGATTTTAATTTGAAAGCAAGTTACAAGTAAGTTTGGATTAATCCTCAGGATGAAAGATGGGTTGAATAGAATGACAAACAATGATGGAAAATGGGTATAAAGAACAGCAAGGAGGAGAGGATAGTTTTTAAACCACAAAGCATCATGGTGCTGAGGAGGAGAGGTTGAAATGGGAAAAGGTGGGTCTAATGATGGGTAAGAAATGTCTGCTAGGAGAGTGGTTAAGAAGCTGGTGGTATGGACAGGGAGCAGGGTGCTTTTGGCTGAACTTGTTGGCTGCAGGTGAAGTCAGAAATTGAAAACAAGGGTGATCCCTGAGCTTCAACAGTTAGAAGACTGCTGCAGTAGAGAGAAGGTGGAAGGCTCTTCTGGATGGAAACTTGGAAGTGAGAAATGACCTGGAGAGGACAGAGATCTCCAAAGAAAAACAGATGAGTTGCTCAGCTGCAGCTTTTGTTGAGTAGCATCATCTCTATTACGCCAGTACTGTTAGAGAAACATGGTCTGTTCTCCTTGCGTTGTTCTGCCTCACCCTGTGGAGATCAGACACCATGAAGTGACCAGCCAGATGCACAAAGCACAGCAGCTTCTTCTCTAACTCCATGTCCACAGCTCTGTTCATACCATCATATTGTGAATTTATTTAATAATCTAAACAGTGGATTCGAATCGCACACATGATATATTTAATATACTTACATATATTTAATGAAGCACACTAACGTCTATAGCATGCTGCCAATTTATATCTGATCAAGTATATTTATGGGCAGACTCTTTAATTTGCACATGCAAATGGAAACCTGTGCATAATTGTTCATCCAAGAGACTAACTGAGGCAAATTGCAGGGTAGCAATATGACAGTTTGTTCTTGATATAATCTCTCCTATAGCAGAATTTACTGCCTCAACAGAATTGAAAAGGTGCCTTTTAAAAACTAATGTCTCAAAGGACATGGTAAAAAAAAAAACCAAACCAAAAAGACAACAAACAGCGCTCCTGCCAGTTGATTTTTTTCTTTTTAGGAGTTTTACTGCCAAATTTTCAAGTCAGCTACTTTCCAACGGAATGATGGTGAAATGGATGTTTGCTGACATTCTTCTTTGTAAGTCCTTGGCCAGACTCTTTAATTATTGGTGAAATTGGAATTTGCTTGTCCTAGGATGGATGAGGAGTGAGTGGTATTTGGCTTCAGGTCAAGTTACTGTCTGAGTTCTGTAATACATCCCCAAGGATCTCATCACGTACCTTTGAAAGGCACCAGTGACTTAACTTGGTGCTGCAGAGGAGTTCTATATTTAGCTCTCCTCTCTTACAGGAGCTGCTTCTTATTCAGGTGCCAAACTCTCTGCCTTCATGCCTTGTTTTATTTCTAGCAAGCTCTCCGTATAACCTGTGTTTCATGAGCCATTCTGTTTCCCTCTGGGTTGATGTCTGAGCTCAATCTGTTGTTGCTCTGAAGAAGTTTATCTTCTCTCTGCTTAGTTCTAGGGAAAGGATTCAGGCTGGGAGGCAGGAGGAGCACCCCATACAACACTGGCAGCTTTTCAGTCTCCTGGAGTTGATGTCTGTGATGAACACATATTTTTAAGGACACAGATCTTTAGGAATACTTTTTCTGTAACACAGAAGTCAAGCTTTATAAGGAAAACATGCAAATCTAAACTCATGCACCAGATTTCCCAGGAGACTTCTATTGCTGTAGATTGGTTAGGAAGGAAACTTTAGTTAAAAGGTTCAGTTGTACTACTTCGATTTAGGCTGGGACTCCAGGGAAGAACCAGAACAGATTGGTTCTTGCAGTTGGAAGTTTGAGCAAATTCACTAACAGTTTAGGGCTTCTTTATGGTCTTTAAAAATCTAGTGGTGATAATGTTAGAGTATGGGAGATTCGATGTCTACTTTCTCCATCATCGTAACAACAAGACTTGTTTTTTCTTGTGTCATAAACTTGTTCAAATTGGCATTCCCCCGTTTGAAGCCAATGTGTCTTGAAGCTGTGAAGCAGAGAGATTGCAGGGGTGGACCGAGTATGGGCTGAAAACTGGCTCCTAATGCTTGCTTCTAACTTCTTGGGAGACTAAATACTCAAGGTTGATTTTATATGTAGTGCTGCCAAATGTTCTAGGAATCCTCTGCCACTCCATTAAGCTCAGCTGCAATGAAGGTCCCATAAAGAACAAGTGATAATCACTCTGCCTGCTTCAGCTACTCCTATTAACCCTTCTTCTCAGCAGTCTATTAAAAAACAAGTGAGAGGGGAGAAGAAATCCATATATGCAAAACTGAGAGCTCTTATATGGAACTATGTATTCTGCAGCTTTTAAAAGTATCTATAACATGAACCCTGAAGACTTGTGTTAAAGAAGAAATGTGGTTCACCAAAAAAGGGGTGTGACTGTGCAAATGTGCCATATAATTGAATGGGTCACATTTGATTATCAGCTTTGCAGTGCATAAATTGATTACTTCTATTTGGGGTCTAAATTAAGCCAAGGAAATGCATTCAACTTTCCTTCTCAAAGTGGTTTTCTCTCTTCTTTTTTTGTTTTTAGTCTAATTTTATGGATTCCCTGCTCTGCTTTTGAGCTGCGAGGCCTGAAATAGGAACTTGAGACCATCTGAAACTAGACTGGCTTTTAAATCTATGTTCTTCAATGGTGGCTGGCTACGAGGTGACTTTGGGATGAGCACAGTCTCAATCACTTTCATTAATTGTACTTCCTGAGCTCCTCTCTGCTGAGGAGATTCCTAGTTTAGGGGACATGTAGCTAGGAGCCATCACCCATATTTAATGCTAATGAAGGGGCAGGTTAATGCTTCCTCTGTAACTATGTACAAGTCTCCCAAGCAGTTGCAGGAGTGTTTACTGGAGTCTTCCCATGTGGACTTCTCCTTTCATGGTGTATAGAGGTTCCTCATTATAAGGCTTCTCATGTTCCATTTTCTGTAATAATGAGACTGGAGGCTGAGTATGGAAATTATCCTAGTCTTGTTCTAAACTTTTCCCTCTCTCTTAAAGATTGCTCCAAAACCTTATATATCAACATATCTCACATGGAATCTGTCTTCTTCAACAAGACAGCCTGAATGGATGTGAGTTTTTCCAACATGATGGAGAAAACTACGGGAATATTAGAGAAAGGTGTAGTTTGGGCATGAGTGAGGGCTTCAAATATTCAAGAATCACAATCCATGGATTGTCCATCTCAACAAATGAGCTGACAGCTCAGACAGCTCAATCCCTTGTCATGTCCTCTCAGGGTAACCCTGTGATGCCATTTCACTTGTTGCCTTTGGTTGCAGGGCAAAGAAGTGAAGTGTAATACACATATTACATTTAATGTGGGCTGATCAGTGTTTTCCACACTCTCTCTGTGTGGGAGGATTCCATCTGTGTTATTTTTAAAAGCCATTTATTCATTTAATAGTTGATCCAGAAGTCTACTTTTTTATTGCCCTCTAACCAAAGATTTATTTTTCCTTAGACTAAGAAGTACTTTACCTGGTCAAAATGTCACATTTTCTTCTAAAAAAATTATTCACCTGGAAACTGAAATCAGGAAAAACAGTGAAATCTCTTGATCTTTTCTCACTGCTAACAAATAATCATCTCATATGTAAAGTGTGGCCAAAGTTTATGTTTCTATATGCATATCCAAATGGTCAGTTCTATTGCATATAAGCAAATGCAGGCAAAGACCTCCTCTAAAGTCTCTTCTGCTCATACCTCTACAGAGTGTGTCCACTTGGATGGTGTTTGGCAGAGGGAAGGACATCAATGAAAAATAGAGTTACTAAGTACAACTATAAGCAAAGGACAGGCTGGGAAATGAAAGTGTGTAGG